>NW_026990425.1:0-170000 GCF_963921805.1 Phalacrocorax carbo | reverse complement strand
CTTCCATTTCCTTCCCTCCTTTTCCTTCCTTCCTTCCTTCCTTCCTTCCTTCCTTCCTTCCTTCCTTCCTTCCTTCCTTCCTTCCTTCCTTCCTTCCTTCCTTCCTTCCTCCCTTCCTCCTTTACATTTCCATCCATCATTGCTTGCTTCCTTTTTTCCTTCCTTTCTTCCTTCCTTCCTTCCTTCCGTGCTTTCTTCCTTTAATTTCCTTCCTTCTTTCCTTTTCCTTCATTCCATGTCCTTACTTCCTTAAATTGCCTTCTCTAATTCATTCCTTTCATCCTTCCTTTCGTCATTCCTTCATTTTCCTTCAGCCCTTCCCTATAAACTTCTTTCCATTTCCTTCCTTCCTTCCTTCCTTCCTTCCTTCCTTCCTTCCTTCCTTCCTTCCTTCCTGCCTTCCTTCCTTCGTCCCTCCCTTCCTCCTTTCCTTCCTTCCATCCTTCCATCCTTCCATCCTTCCATCCTTCCATGCATTTCCATCCTTCCATTTCGCTCCATTTCCCTCCTTCCATTTCCTTCCCTCCTTTTCCTTCCTTCCTTCCTTCCTTCCTTCCTTCCTTCCTTCCTTCCTTCCTTCCTTCCTTCCTTCCTTCCTTCCTTCCTTCCTTCCTTCCTTCCTTCCTTCCTTCCATCCATCCATTTCCTTCCTTCCATTTCCCTACCTCCTTTTCCCTCCTCCTACCTTCCTTGCTTACTTACATCCTTCCATTTCCTTCCTTCCATTTCCTTCCTTCCCTCCTTCCTTCCTTCCGTTTCCTTCCTTCCTTCCTTCCTTCCTTCCTTCCTCCCTTCCATTTCCTTCCATTTCCTTCCTTCCATGTCCTTCCTCCCTTTTTTCTATTTACTTCCTTCCATTTCATTCCTTCGATTTCCATTCTTCCAGTTCCTTCCTTTTTTTTCCATTTCCTTCCTTCCATTGCATTCTTTCCTTCCTTTCATTTCCTGCCTTACATCCATTTCCTTCCTTCCTTCCTTCCTTCCTTCCTTCCTTCCTTCCTTCCTTCCTTCCTTCCTCCCTTCCTTCCTTAATTCCATTTCCTTCCTTCCTTCCTTAATTCCATTTCCTTCCTTCCTTCCTTCCTTCCTTCCATTTCCTTCCTTCCATTTCCTTCCTTCCTTCCTTCCTTCCTTCCTTCCTTCCTTCCTTCCTTCCTTCCTTCCTTCCTTCCTTCCTTCCTTCCATTTCCTTCCTTCCATTTCCTTCCTTCCATTTCCTTCCTTCCTTCCTTCCATTTCCTTCCTTCCATTTCGTTCCTCCCTTCCTTCCATTTCGTTCCTCCCTTCCTTCCATTTCCTACCTTCCATTTCCTTCATTCATTCCTTCCATTTTATCCCTTACTTCTCTTTCCCTCCTTCCTTCCTGCATTTCTCCCTCCCTTCCTTCCATTTCCTACCTTCCATTTCCTTCCTTCCTTCCATTTTCTCCCGTAGTTCCCATTCCTTCTTTCCTTCCTTCCTTCTTTCCTTTTGAAGTTGCCTCATTCTCTTGGACTTGTTTCCTTTGTTCTTATGTTCTTCATTCTGCTTGCATCTGCCGATTTCAGCTAGTTCTGTGTTTGCAGCATTGATTTTATCAAAGCATTTATTCTTGGTCAGCTATTGCGTCCTAAGGCTTCAATTCCTTTAGCTTCTAGTGCTAAGCAAATCTATTAATCCTATGAATTCTCAACATACCCTAACAATAAACTGATAAATATTGATGTATTTGAGGGAAGGAAGGAGCCATCTTGAGAAATTTCTCTAATCCTGCAGCTGGAAGGATACCCACTGTTTTCGGCTCAAGTATGGACAATGAGAGTGCCTGAATATATAATTTGTTAGCAGGCAACACTTTTCATACCACTGGGGGAAAATATTCTTTTGGTACCTGATCACCTTGGATGTGGGCACTTATGGTAGGGAGGACTGTGTCTTCTCATACTTCCGGTGTGCTGACCAGACACTCCTCCTCCCTCCCTTCGAGCCTATAGCCTTAAAGCAATACTGACTGCCTCGGGGGAATTCTGAGCTCTCTCAAGCAGTTGTTAGAAGCAGGGGTTACCTGATGGACACATTCACCTTTTAATAACCCTATTTGGCCTGTAAAGAAGCCGTATGGCTCATGGTGTATGACTGTGGATTTCTGGCTTTTGAACAAAGTCGCTGCTCCCATGGCTGCAGTCCTGCTGGACATTGTCACTCTATTAGAGCAGCTGGAAGCCGGGGCAAATGCCGGGCATGCTGTTACCAACTTGGTGAATGCTGCCTTCAGAATACCTATTGCTGAAGAGTTGCAAGAACAGTTTGCCTTTTCCTGGGAAGGCCAGCAGTACACATTTATGGTGCTGCCTCAGGGATACCTGCACAGCCCCATGATATGTCATAGGATTGTAGCTCAGCACTTGGGGGGAGTGCAGCCTGTCAACAAAGTGCAAACTATTCCATCACATTGATGACATCCTGCTGACCACACCTACTGAGCAGGATGACGGGGAGGCACTGAGCAGGGTTGTGGAGACCATATGAGGGCATGGTTGGGATATTAATCCACAAAAAGTACAAGGGCCAGAAACTAAGGTAAAATTTTTAGGCACCATAGAATCATAGAATCATTATGGTTGGAAAAGACCTCTAGGATCATCCAGTCCAACCGTCAACCCAACACTACCATGTCTCCTAAACCATGCCCTGAAGTGCCACGATTACATCTTTTAAATACCTCCAGGGACGGCGACTCCACCATCTCTCTGGGCATCTTGTTCCAGTGTCTGACCACTCTTTCAGTAAAGACATTTTTCCTAATATCCAATCTAAACCTCCCCTGATGCAGCTTGAAGCTGTTTCCTCTTGTTCTATCGCTAGTAACTTGGGAGAAGAGACCAAACACCCACCTCGCTACAACCTCCTTTCAGGTAGTTGTAGAGAGCGATAAGGTCTCCCCTCAGCCTCCTCTTCTCCAGACTAAACAACCCCAGTTCCTTCAACCTCTCCTCATAAGACTTGTTCTCTAGACCCTTCACCAGCTTCGTTGCCCTTCTCTGGACACGCTCCAGCACCTCGCTGTCCTTCTTGTAGTGAGGGGCCCAAAACTGAACACAGTATTCAAGGTGCGGCCTCAACAGTGCCGAGTACAGGGGCACAATCACTTGCCTACTCTTGCTGGCCACAGTGTTCCTGATACAAGCCAGGATGCCATTGGCCTTCTTGGCCACCTGGGCACACTGCTGGCTCATGTTCAGCTGGCTGTCAACCAGCACCCCCAGGTCCATCTCCGCCAGGCAGCTTTCCAGCCACTCTTCCCCAAGCCTGTAGCATTGCATGGGGTTCTTGTGACCCAAGCGCAGGACCCGGCACTTGGCCTTGTTAAAGCTCATACAGTTGGCCTCGGCCCATCGATCCAGCCTGGCCAGATCCCTCTGTAGAGCCTTTCTGCCATCAAGCAGATCGACACTCCTGCCCAATTTGGTGTAGTCTGCATACTTACTGAGGGCACACCCGATCCCCTCATCCAGATCATTGATAAAGATAGTAAATGAGAGTGTCCCCAACACTGAGACCTGGGGAACCCCACTCGTGACCAGACGCCAACTGGATTTATCTCTGTTCACCACAACTCTCTGGGCTTGGCCATCCAGCCAGATTTTTACCCAGCGAAGAGTACACCCATCCAAGCCATGAGCCGCCAGCTTCTCTAGGAGGATACTGTAGGTGACAGTATCAAAGGCTTTGCTAAAGTCCAGGTAGACAACATCCACAGCCTTTCCCTCATCCACTAGGCGTGTCACCTTGTCATAGAAGGAGATCAGGTTGGTCAGGCAGGACCTGCCTTTCATGAACCCATGCTGGATGGTCCTGATCCCCTGGTTGTCCTGCACATGCCTGGTGAGCTCACTCAAGATGAACCGCTCCATAATCTTCCCCAGTACCAAGGTCAGGCTGACAGGCCTGTAGTTCCCCAGAGCCTCCTTCTGTTCCTTGTAGATGGGCATCACATAGGCAAGCCTCCAGTTATCTGGGACCTCCCCTGTTAACCAGGACTGCTGGTAAATGATGGAGAGTGGCTTGGCGAGCTCCTCCACCAGCTCCCTCACTACTCTCGGGTGGATCCCACCTGGCCCCATAGACTTGTGAGCGTCCAGGTGGCTCAGCAGGTCATAAACTCCTTCCTCCTGGATTATGGGGGGTTTATTCTGCCATCCATCCCTGCCTTCCAGCTCAGGGGGCTGAATACCCTGGGGATAACTGGTCTGATGGTTAAAGATTGAGGCAAAGAAGGCATTTAGTACCTCAGCATTTTCCTCATCCTCAGTTGCAATGTTCCCCTCTGTGTCCAATAGAGGATGGAGATTCTCTTTGGTTCTCTTTTTGTTGTTGATATATTTGTAAAAACATTTTTTGTTATCCCTTACAACAGTGGCCCGGTTGAGTTCTAGCTGGACTTTTGCTTGCCTAATTTTCTCTCTGCAAGACCTAACAAGATCTCTGTACTCTTCTTGTGTTGCCTGCTCCTTCTTCCTAAAGCGGTAGACTTTCCTTTTTCTCCTGAGTGCCAGCAAAAGCTCCCTGTTCAGCCAGGCTTGTTGTCTTCCCCAGTAGTCCATCTTGTGGCACTTGGGGACAGCCTGCTCCTGCACCTGCAAGGCTCCCTTCTTGAAGAGTGCCCAGCCTTCCTGGACTCCTTTGCCCTGCAGGACTGCCTCCCAAGGGACTCTCCCAACCAGCGCCCTGAATGGGCCAAAGTCTGCCCTCTGGAAGTCCATAGAGGTGCTTCTTCTGACCCCTCTTCTTCGCCAAGAATCGAGAATTCAATCATATGGTTGCTAAGCCTAAGACAGCCTCCGACCATATCTCCCACCAGTCCTTCTCTGTTTGCAAACAGCAGGTCAAGCAAGGCACCTCCCCTGATAGGCTCACTTACCAGCTGCGTCAGGAAGTTATCGTCCACACACTCTATGACCCTCCTAGACTGTTTCTTCTCTGCTGTGTTGTATTTCCAGCAGACATCTGGTAAATTGAAGTCTCCCACGAGAACAAGGGCAACCGATTGTGATACTTCCGCCAGCTGCTTGTAGAAACGCTTCATCTACCTCTTCATCCTGGTTGAGTGGTCTATAACAGACCCCCAGCAGGATATCTGCCTTGTTGGCCTTCCCCCTTATCCTTACCCATAAGCACTCGACCTTATCATCAAAGTCGCTAAGCTCTACACAATCAAAGCACTCCCTAACATACAGAGCCACCCCACCACCTCTCCTTCCTTGCCTGTTCCTTCTAAAGTGCTTATAGCCATCCATTTGTCGTGGTTTAGCGGCAGCTCAGCCCCACACAGTCGCTTGCTCACTCCCCCACCGGTAGATGGGGGAGAGAATCAGAAGGGTAACGCTCCTGGGTTGGGATAAGAACAGTTTAATAATTAAAATTAAAAGGAAACAACAGTAGAAATGCAATGTAAAGGAGAACAACGAGAGGCGCAAAGCCCCGGGGGAGGGGGAAGGGGGGGGGAGGGGGGGAACGAACCGCCGAAACAAACCGCCCGCGCCGCAGCCGCTCGCCGACCACCGCCCGCCGACCCGACGCCGCGCCGACGCCGCGCTGCCACTGCCCCCCCCCCCTCAGTATATTGGTCATGGTGTCACATGGTATGGAATGAACCTGCCATTGGCCAATCAGGGTCAGCCGTTCCCACCATGGCCCTGCCCATCCCAGCCCCCCCCCGCGCCACGCGGCAGAGCGTGGGAAGCTGGAAAGGTAGCCGACCCCCACAGTGAGGAGAATTAACCCCTTCTCAGCCAAAACCAGCACATTCTCCACTCCTTATTCCATACCATTTACACCATGCCCAGGTCCCATATGATGCAATACAACCATACCAACCACCACCCCTCCCCTTCCCATCCTTTAACATAATACACAGACATCATTCCCTTAGTTCATGGACCTTCCCTGTAAAATGTCCATTAAAATGTCCATTGAGTTCACCCAGCCCATGACTCTGGGCTCCATCTGTCGTATCAGTCTTTCCGGGTGGGAGAGATGGTGTGTGGCGTTGGGTTGCTGCATACCGAGTCAGTCATCGTTCCATCACTGCTGCACGGCTTGTTTCATAGTTGATCTTCCATGGGTTGGGAGGCTCGTACTCTGATATCATTGATACAATACAGAGGTAACACACAGTATTATATAGCAGTTCACATTGTGCCATTCAGTTCATTGACTGTTTTCACCCAAAATCAAATCCCCTTGAGGCACACATCGGATTTCTCCATCCTCCCGCATCACCCACCAAGTGCACCCAGGTCCTCGAGCAAAAGCAATCCCACGAATGGGTTTGCCTTTGCCGGAGGCAGGAAGAACCCAGACTGTTTTGCCCAGCATACTTTTTGTGTGCACTACAGGGACTCTATCCCATTCCACAGTATGTAGGATTTCTGACTGGGCAGGGCCAGCTCGGTTGGCAGATCCCCTCGTGTTGACTAACCACGTGGCTTTTGCTAAATGTGTATCCCAGTGTTTAAATGTTCCACCCCCCCATTGCTCTCAGTGTAGTTTTTAACAGTCCATTGTATCTTTCGATTTTCCCAGAGGCTGGTGCGTGATAGGGGATGTGATACACCCACTCAATGCCGTGCTCTTTGGCCCAGGTGTCTATGAGGCTATTTCGGAAATGAGTCCCGTTGTCTGACTCAATTCTCTCTGGGGTGCCATGTCGCCACAGGACTTGTTTCTCAAGACCCAGGATAGTGTTCCGGGCAGTGGCGTGGGGGACAGGATATGTTTCCAGCCAGCCGGTGGTTGCTTCTACCATGGTGAGAACATGGCGCTTGCCTTGGCGGGTCTGTGGGAGTGTGATATAGTTAATTTGCCAGGCCTCCCCATATTTATATTTCAGCCATCGTCCCCCATACCATAGAGGCTTTACCCGCTTCGCTTGCTTGATTGCAGCACACGTTTCACATTCGTGGATAACCTGCGCAATAATATCCATGGTCAAGTCCACCCCTCGATCACGAGCCCACCTGTATGTTGCATCTCTCCCTTGATGGCCTGAGGTGTCATGGGCCCACCGAGCTAGAAATAGTTCACCCTTATGCTGCCAGTCCAGATCCACCTCAGCCACTTCAATCTTGGCAGCCTGATCTACCTGCTGGTTGTTTCGATGTTCTTCAGTGGCCCGACTCTTGGGGACGTGAGCATCCACATGCCGTACCTTTACAACCAGGTTCTCTACCCGGGCAGCAATATCTTGCCACAATGTGGCAGCCCAGATGGGTTTGCCTCTGCGCTGCCAGTTGCTTTGCTTCCATTGCTGCAGCCAGCCCCACAAGGCATTTGCCACCATCCAGGAGTCAGTATAGAGATAGAGCCCTGGCCACTTTTCCCGTTCAGCGATGTCTAAGGCCAGCTGGATGGCCTTTACCTCTGCAAACTGGCTCGATTCACCTTCTCCTTCAGCAGTTTCTGCAGCTTGTCGTGTAGGACTCCATACAGCAGCCTTCCATCTCCGGTGCTTCCCCACAAGGCGACAGGACCCATCAGTGAACAGGGCATATTGCTTCTCATCTTCTGGCAGTGTGTTATACAGTGGGGCTTCTTCAGCACGTGTCACCTCCTCCTCTGGTGATAATCCAAAATCTTTGCCTTCTGGCCAGTCCATAATCACTTCCAAGATTCCTGGGCGACTGGGGTTTCCTACTCGAGCCCGCTGGGTAATCAGTGCAACCCATTTACTCCACGTAGCATCAGTTGCATGGTGTGTAGAGGGGATGTTTCCTTTGAACATCCAGCCCAGCACAGGTAGTCGGGGTGCCAGAAGCAACTGTACTTCAGTACCAACCACTTCTGAAGCAGCTCGAACCCCTTCATATGCTGCCAATATCTCTTTTTCAGTTGGAGTATAGCGGGCTTCGGACCCTCTGTATCCCCGACTCCAAAACCCTAGGGGTCGACCTCGGGTCTCCCCATGTGCTTTCTGCCAGAGGCTCCAGGTAGGGCCATTCTCCCCGGCTGCAGTGTAGAGCACATTTTTTACATCTTGTCCTGCCCAGACTGGCTCAAGAGCTACTGCATGGACTATTTCTCGTTTAATCTGTTCAAAGGCTTGTTGTTGCTCAGGGCCCCATTTGAAATCATTCTTTTTCCGGGTCACTTGATAGAGAGGGCTTACGATCAGACTGTAATTTGGAATATGCATTCTCCAAAAACCCACAACGCCCAAGAAAGCTTGTGTTTCCTTTTTGCTGGTTGGTGGAGACATGGCTGCTATTTTGTTGATCACATCCATTGGAATCTGACGACGACCATCTTGCCATTTGATTCCTAAGAACTGGATTTCTCGTGCAGGTCCCTTCACCTTACTTTGTTTTATGGCAAAACCAGCTTTCAGAAGGATTTGGACTATTTCCTTTCCTTTCTCAAAAACTTCTTCTGCTGTATTGCCCCACACAATGATGTCATCAATGTACTGTAGGTGTTTGGGAGCATGTTGCAGTTATCTGTGTCTCTCTGGAGTTCCCAGTGTAACAACATACTTCCTCCAATCAGGGTCAGCCGTTCCCACCATGGCCCTGCCCCTCCCAGCCCCCACCCCCCGCCACGCGGCAGAGCGTGGGAAGCTGGAAAGGTAGCCGACCCCCACAGTGAGGAGAATTAACCCCTTCTCAGCCAAAACCAGCACACCATTGCAGCACTCCAGTCATAAGAGTCATCCCACCATGTCTCTGTGATGGTGACTAAGTCATAGCTATCCCACTGCAGAATGGCTTCCAGCTCCTCCTGTTTGTTGCCCATGCCACGTGCATTGGTGTAGATGCACTTGAGATGGGCTATTGGTTTCACCCCCAACCCTGGTATGCCACCCCTAGGCTCCTCTCTGGTGGGCCTGGCTACATCCCCCTCCCCCTGTGAGCCTAGTTTAAAGCCCTCTCAATGAGCCCCACCAACTCATGTGCAAGAATCCTTTTCCCCCTTTGAGATAGGTGAACTCCATCTGCCGCCAGCAGGCCTGGTGCCATGTAAACCTCCCCATGATCAAAAAACCCAAAATTCAACTGATGGCACCAGCCTCTGAGCCATGTGTTAATCCTTCCTGTTTCTTTCAGTATTGTTCTTCCCTGCCACTGACAGGACTGAGGAAAACACTACCTGCTGTCCCGATCCTTCAACCAGTCGCCCCAGTGCCCTCAAGTCCCTTTTGATTGCTCTTGGGCTTCTCTCTGCAACCTCATCACTGCCCACCTGCACAACTAATAGCAGGTAGTAATCAGAGGGCCGTACCAGACCAGGTAGTTTCCTAGTAACAGCTCTGACCCGAGCCCCAGGGAGGCAGCAGACTTCCCCGTGGGATGGGTCTGGTCAGCATATTGGGCCCTCTGTCCCCCTCAGAAAGGAATTGCCTACAACAGCTACACTTCTTTTCTTCTTAACAGAGGTGGTCATAATGCATGGGGCTGACTGACTCTCCCTAGGCAACCCCCCCAGACAGACCTTCACCTAGATCCTCATTTGCCTGACCCTCAAGTTCCAGAGCCCCGTATCTTGTGTAAGGGCAGCTGGGAAGGTGAGGGAGGCCAGGAAGGGATTCACCTGCCACCCCGAGCAGGGACCTGTTTCCATTCCCCCCCCGCATCTCTTAGGTTCCGTCCTTCTGCTTGGTGGCAAGAGGGTAGGGGATTCTCTGCTTCTTGTGGAGCCCCCATCCACTGACTTGACCCCAGGGATGATAAAGTACAGCCCCGTCAATCTATCTCCCTCTCACACTCCCTGATGCTCCTTAACCTTTCCACTTCCTCCTTCAGCTCTGCCACCAGGCAGAGTAGATCATCCACCTGGTCACACCACAAGCAGCTGTTGTCTCTGCTGCCCTTGGGTACGAGTGCCAGGCTCAGGCACTCCCTGCAGCCAGAGACCTGGACAGCTGCGTGTTTTTGTGGGGTCTCCATCAGAGTTGCCACATTCCTTCTAGCAGTGGTTCTCAGGCAAGTGGAGACCATGGCTAGGGCCTCTCCTGGAAGGGGACAGTGACCACTAGCTAAATTAACAATTAACAGCATATTATTCAGTTCATTGGCTGTTTTCACCCAAAATTAAATCCCCCTGAGGTACACACCGGACTCCTTCATCCTCCCGCATCACCCACCAAGTGCACCCAGGTCCTCGAGCAAACGCAATCCCACGAGTGGGTTTGCCTCTGCCTGAAGCAGGAATAACCCAGACTGTCTTGCCCAACATATTTTTTATGTGCACTACAGGGACTCCATCCCCTTCCACAGTACGTAAGGATTTTGATTGGGCAGGGCCAGCTCGCCTGGCAGATCCCTTCGTGTTGACTAACCACGTGACTTTTGCTAAATGTGTATCCCAGTGTTTAAATGTTCCACCCCTCATTGCTCTCAGTGTCATCTTTAATAGTCCATTGTATCTTTCGATTTTCCCAGAGGCTGGTGCGTGATAGGGGATGTGATACACCCACTCAATGCCGTGCTCTTTGGCCCAGGTGTCTATGAGGTTATTTCGGAAATGAGTCCCGTTGTCTGACTCAATTCTCTCTGGGGTGCCATGTCGCCACAGGACTTGTTTCTCAAGACCCAGGATAGTGTTCCGGGCAGTGGCGTGGGGGACAGGATATGTTTCCAGCCAGCCGGTGGTTGCTTCTACCATGGTGAGAACATGGCGCTTGCCTTGGCGGGTCTGTGGGAGTGTGATATAGTTAATTTGCCAGGCCTCCCCATATTTATATTTCAGCCATCGTCCCCCATACCACAGAGGCTTTACCCGCTTCGCTTGCTTGATTGCAGCACATGTTTCACATTCGTGGATAACCTGCGCAATAACGTCCATGGTCAAGTCCACCCCTCGATCATGAGCCCACCTGTATGTTGCATCTCTCCCTTGATGGCCTGAGGTGTCATGGGCCCATCGAGCTAGAAATAGTTCACCCTTATGTTGCCAGACCAGATCCACCTCAGCCACTTCAATCTTGGCAGCCTGATTTACCTGCTGGTTGTTTCAATGTTCTTCAGTGGCCCGACTCTTGGGGACGTGAGCATCCACATGAGGTACCTTTACAACCAGGTTCTCTACCCGGGCAGCAATATCTTGCCACAGTGCGGCAACCCAGATGGGTTTGCCTCTGCGCTGCCAGTTGCTCTGCTTCCACTGCTGCAGCCAGCCCCACAAGGCATTTGCCACCATCCAGGAGTCAGTATAGAGATAGAGCCCTGGCCACTTTTCCCGTTCAGCAATGTCTAAGGCCAGCTGGATGGCCTTTACCTCTGCAAATTGGCTCGATTCACCTTCTCCTTCAGCAGTTTCTGCGACTTGTCGTGTAGGACTCCATACAGCAGCCTTCCATCTCCGGTGCTTCCCCACAAGGCGACAGGAACCATCAGTGAACAGGGCATATTGCTTCTCATCTTCTGGCAGTGTGTTATACAGTGGGGCTTCTTCAGCACGTGTCACCTCCTCCTCTGGTGATATTCCAAAGTCTTTGCTTTCTGGCCAGTCCATGATCACTTCCAAGATTCCTGGGCGACTGGGGTTTCCTACTCGAGCCCGCTGGGTGATCAGTGCAACCCATTTACTCCACGTAGCATCAGTTGCATGGTGTGTGGAGGGGACATTCCCTCTGAACATCCAGCCCAGCACTGGCAGTCAGGGTGCCAGGAGCAACTGTGCTTCAGTACCAACCACTTCTGAAGCAGCTCAGACCCCTTCATATGCTGCCAATATCTCTTTTTTCAGTTGGAGTATAGCGGGCTTCGGACCCTCTGTATCCCCGACTCCAAAACCCTAGGGGTCGACCTCGGGTCTCACCATGTGCTTTCTGCCAGAGGCTCCAGGTAGGGCCATTTTCCCCGGCTGCGGTGTAGAGCACATTTTTTATATCTTGTCCTGCCCGGACTGGCCCAAGAGCTACTGCATGAACTATTTCTCGTTTAATCTGTTCAAAGGCTTGTTGTTGCTCAGGGCCCCATTTGAAATAATTCTTTTTCCGGGTCACTTGATAGAGAGGGCTTACGATCAGACTGTAGTGTGGAATATGCATTCTCCAAAAACCCACAACGCCCAAGAAAGCTTGTGTTTCCTTTTTGCTGGTTGGTGGAGACATGGCTGCTATTTTGTTGATCACATCCATGGGGATCTGACGATGACCATCTTGCCATTTTATTCCCAAGAACTGGATTTCTCGTGCGGGTCCCTTAACTTTACTTTGTTTTATGTCAAAACCAGCTTTCAGGAGGATTTGGACTATTTCCTTTCCTTTCTCAAAAACTTCTTCTGCTGTATTGCCCCACACAATGATGTCATCAGTGTACTGTAGGTGTTTGGGAGCTCCACCTTGTTCCAAAGCATTATGGATCAGTCCATGGCAAATGGTAGGACTGTGTTTCCACCCCTGGGGCAGTCGATTCCAGGTGTACTGGACCCCCCCTCCAAGTAAAAGCAAACTGTGGCCTGCACTCTGCTGCCAGAGGGATTGAGAGGAATGCATTAGCGATATCAATTGTGGCATACCACTTGGCTGCCTTGGACTCCAGTTCGTATTGAAGTTCTAGCATGTCTGGCACAGCAGCACTCAACGGTGGAGTGACTTCGTTCAGGCCACGGTAGTCTACTGTTAGTCTCCACTCTCCGTTAGACTTCCGGACTGGCCATATGGGACTGTTAAAGGGTGAGTGGGTTTTACTGATGACTCCTTGGCTCCTCAGTTGGTGAATGAGTTTATGGATGGGGATCAGAGAGTCTCTGTTGGTGCGATATTGCCGCCAGTGCACTGTTGTGGTGGCGATCGGCACCTGTTGTTCTTTGACCTTCAGCAACCCCACCACAGAAGGGTCCTTCAAGAGGCCGGGCAAGGTAGACAGCTGTTTAATTTCCACCGTCTCCAAGGCGGCTACACCAAAAGCCCACTTGTAACCTTTTGGGTCCTTGAAATACCCTCTCCTGAGATAGTCTATGCCAAGTATGCACGGAGCCTCTGAGTCAGTCACAATAGGGTGCTTTTGCCACTCATTCCCAGTGAGGCTCACTTCGGCCTCCAATACAGTTAGTGCGGCGAGCGAGGAAAGCAAGCAGCCAACTCAATGTGAGTGATAGTGCAAGCTTCAGCTTTATTTTTAAGTCACAGTGCTTTTGTATGCTCTTGTAAACAAGCTTCAATAATTGCTTAGTTAATGTCACGGGTTGCGATTCTTCCTTAACAAGCAGTCTAGTTCTGCATGTCGTACCAAAGTTCCTTGTTCTTGTTTATCGTTTGCTCTCAAAGTCGAAATGTCCTTCGCCTTTCTTCCTCCTCTTAGTGACTTGCAGATTCTCTGTAATTTTCCATCAGCGGGTCTGACGCCGGGTCTGTAGTCAAGCTAATTCCATCGCATACCCATAATCCTCCAGCCCGCTTTCTATCTCAAACAACTTATCATGAGACACACATGCTGATTCAAACCTATAGTTTCCCACATTTCCCCCTTTTTCTTTTGTTCCTTGAGAAAGGAACACGGCATTCATACTTCTTTCCACCATTTGTTGCATACATTGCAATATACAAGGGACACACATTAATATAATGATAAACATTATAAATATCATTAATCCCATCTGCAAAATACTCTTGATCCAATTGCCAATGCCCCATCCATTAAACAAGCTGTTAAACCAATGCCATGGATCATCCTCCCTAAGTTCTGAGACCCTCCTTCTTAAGCTCTCAATACTTGCATGTATTGATTCCGAGTGATCTGATAGATTCATGCAACACATCCCTTCAAATTCAGCACACCCATGTCCTTGGGCTAAAAGCAAAAAATCTATGGCTGCGCAGTTTTGCAGCGTAGCGTGTCTTACAGAGTCTACATCTAGTAATAAGTCAGATAATGCCTTTGATGTGGCATTTGTTTGCTTAGCTAGCCAACACCCTAGCTTGTTTAATGTCGTGAGGCTTTGAGCAACACCAACTCCAGGAGCCAAGAAGGAAACAGCTATGATTTTCGTAGGATTCCAAAATTCAGCTGTAGAGTCACGGTTATCCTCAAACTTATGAGTGCTCCTTTTGCTTCTCATCTTTCTATAATGTTGATAAATCATTGAAGTGTTAGGGGTAAGAAACGTTAGGCGACCTATAGAGCAAGGCCCTCCCTTTATATGTGACGGGATGCCAGGCCAAGCCCGATCTCCACAAATTAAAAACAAACCTGCAGGTAGCGCAATAGGCATATTGTTAGAGCGTGATATATTTACAGAGGTATAGTTACACCAAGCAGTAGCATTTTTATATATACTTAGGGTGGCATTCACAGACCAAGAAAGAGACTGGTTTTGTCCCGTATAATTGAAGTATAAACAAGCATCCATTGACAAAGAACCCAATAGCTCAAGCTCTTGTGGCTCAAGATTAGTTTGAGGGCGATGGACTGCCCAACTGTCCCAATTATTCACACAATTCTGGGGAGTATCACAAAGGCTTCCTAAGTGTGGTGTATTTTGTGGTATCACTAGCGTCCAATTATCAACTGGCACTCCAACCAAACAGGTGGAGAAGGGATTTCCTGGTGATGACAATGATAGGCAGATGGAATCTTGGCCTGTTAGATTTGCCAGGGTAACCCATACATTCTGTTTTGGCTGGGGTGGTATGTATATGCCCTCGGTGATTCTTATCACGATACTTACGATGACTAATGGGAGTACTCTCGTGTACATTTTTTCTTTGTCTTTTCCCAGTGCTTTGGGGTTACTTCCCATATTTCAGGTACCTGGTTCTTTACAGCACACTCCTGGCGCAGCACTAGCAAAGAAGCACTATTGATTTGTCTGACCCAGTCAAGGGTGTGCAATTCATATCGTCTAGAACCCTCTACTTCGTGGCCTGTGACGATTAAAACCTTATGTGTCTGTAATTGGTGATAGTAACAACTGTCACACCACCTCCTAGCCCGATGGGCTCTTACTCACCTGCGCTGTTGACAGCTATGACACTCTCTTAGTACCCAGGGTCGGCACTTATTGCATTGGGGACATTCTATCCGTATCCTGTCTACCTCTACCGGTGTAGTCATACGTCTTCACCGTCTACTTCGCAGATTTCGTTCTTCTGTTCACTAGGCATAGCCTTTACCCACTTACTGGGTATCCACCTTGGACCTGTGGGGGTAAGCACACACATGTAACCTCGACCAAAATATTTGACTTCTACGGGCCCTTGCCATAGACCAGTGGAAGGGTCTCGATACTTCACCATTACCGCCTCTCTTGACTCTTTCCTATCGTCATTTCCATGCACCCACGCAGGAGGGTTATCGTGTTCTGCAAATATGCATAAGTGATTTAATACAAACAAAACTTTTGCACAAACAAAACTTTTGCCATTCCAACACCCTTATCTTCTCCCCCTTTTTCTTTTTGCACTGAGTAAGTGCACCCAAAATGTGAGTAGAACCATGGAGTATGGTGAGATCGATGGGGAGATCGGGGTCCAGGCGGTCTACTGCTCTCTGGACGATCTCGGAGCTAAGACGTTGTATCATAGAGGTTTGTTCAGCAGTCGGTCGGACCGGCGCGGCAGGGTCAGTGCCCTTTAACATTGGGCAAAGAACTTCCAAGTCAGCATTAGTGATTCCGGCTACTGGCCGTAGCCATTGTAGGTCTCCTAACAGCTGTTGAGCATCATTAAGGGTTTTGATTGCTGTGTGTAACGTAAGTTTCTGTGGACTTACTTGAGAGTCACTGATGTGCCACCCGAGGTATTTCCATACTGGTGAACGTTGAACCTTCTCTGCTGCTATTACTAGGCCGTGTAGCTGGAGCTGTTGCTGTAAATATAATTCTTGCTGTGCTGAGAAAGGTTGTTCTTGCGCAAACAAAATGTCATCCATGTAATGGTAAATTACAGTGTCCGGCCATTGCTGCCTCACGTCTTTTAATGCAGCATCTACGAAGAGTTGACACAGAGTAGGGCTATTCTTCATGCCTTGTGGCAATACTGTCCATTCGAAGCGTAAGTCAGGACCCTCTCTGTTAATTGCTGGTAAAGTAAATGCAAATCGCTGGGTATCCTGAGGATGCAGCTTTATAGTAAAAAAGCAGTCCTTTAAGTCGATAATTAGTAAATGCCAGCCAGTTGGTAGCATGGCTGGATTTGGAAGGCCAGGCTGTAAAGCCCCCATCGCTTGCATTTGCTGATTTACTGCCCGTAGATCATGTAACAGCCTGTATTTCCCTGACTTTTTCTTGATAACAAAAATAGGGGTGTTCCAGGGGCTTGTCGACAGTCAGAGATGTCCTTGATCTAATTGTTCTTTTATTAATATGTGGGCTTGTTGTAGACTTTCCCGTTTGAGCGGCCACTGCCCGACCCATACTGGCTCTTCTGTGAGCCATGTCAGTGGGATTGGGAAAGTCCATGCGGCAGTGACCGCACCCGAAAAGGGGCGCCAGCTGATGCAGGGGAGTCAGTGGTAAGTATCACGCCTAATTGATTCAGCACATCTCGCCCAATCAAAGCATGGACTCCTGCTGGCAACAGCATGACTGTGATGTATAAAGAGGCGACTCGGCCGTCGATAGTTATTTTAACTCGTTGTTGGCTGCGTTGAACTGGTGTAGTGCCTCCTACCCCTGCTACTCCGTCGACTGCACTCCTTAGTGGCCATTGAGGAGGCCACTGGTTTCGTGCAACAATGGTGATGTCAGCTCCTGTGTCTAGCAAGGCAGAAAGCCTTTGGCTCTCATCACCATGGGTAATCACTACACTGGCGAGGGGTCTTTCATTCAGAGACAGAGTCAGTAAAGCAAGCCCCCCAGTGGAGCCAAAGCCTTCTGTTCCTCTGGCGCTGGTATCATCTGATACTAACGGCTGTGCCAGCTGTTGTATCGGTACAAGTTGTGCAAGTTTGCTGCCTTTTGGTATACATATAGGGGGAAAGGCAGTCTGTGCCATGATACAAATTTCTCCTTCATAATCACAGTCTATAACTCCAGGCAGAACAAACAGTCCTTGCAAGCCGGTTGATGACCGTCCAAATAATAATGCTCCACACGCTTGCCCATCGATTATCAATGGGCCCTTTATTCCCGTCCTGATCTTCCGTGGACGAGTGTCTATCAAAGTGACATCTACCGCTGTTGCCAAGTCCAAGCCAAGGCTTCCTCGGGTGGCGGGTCGCAAATTGGAAGCTGGCTGGAGTTGCTCGGCATGACTGGTGGCGTGGTGACGGGGTGCTGATAAGTCACTGGAGCCAGTCATTGGTCATTGGTGTCATTGGTGTCTGCGCGCTGCGACCCCGGGCGCTCAGCTTCCCGTTTCCCGAACACCGGCAGGCAACTGTATTGTGGGTTGGAGCGTGACAGTGTTTGCACCATAAGTTAGCTTCGGTGCACTGTCTCTTCATGTGTCCTGCTTTTCCGCAGTGGAAGCATCTAAAATTAGCTGGCCCTCTTTGGTTACTGTTAGGGTTTTTAGCTGGACCCAATGGGGTGAGAGCGGCACAAACTTGTTGCTGAACCTGTACCATTCCCTGCCCAACTTCCCTCAATGCTTCAACTAACATAGCTTGGGGGCCGGTAGGTACTCGACTCATGCGTTCAAGCATCACCTCAATGCCTGCGTCTAGGGGAAGTGTATTTAAAATATTTTTAGTAGCATGGTTGGAGTTTTCCATAACACATTGACGCAGCAATGGGCCCTTCATAAAATCAGGTAAATCGGCATGATCTAACGCATCTGTAACTCGATCTACAAATGTGGCAAAAGGCTCTTCCCTCCCTTGTTTAATCGACATGTAAGAAGGGGTGATTGGTGCTGTTTTGACACGCTGTAAGGCGTCCCTTGCTAGCTTCATTGATTCTCTTAATACATCAGGACCCGTCTGCATTTGCATGTCTAGGGACGAGAAGGGTCCCATTCCCATAAGTTGTTCTACTATTACTCCTGCTAGCGGATCGTTTTGCTGGCGCTGGGTGTTTGCTGATCTATCACATAGGGTATGCCAGTGAGCCTGCCATAAAAGCTGCTGTGACTGTTTCAATATGAACTTCATAATGTTTTTAATATCCTCGGGACAAAGCAGGTTGCTTCCCCAAATGTAATTTAGCATCTGTCTGGTCAGTTCACTGTGTATACCCAACTCGCTGACAGTACTTCTTAGCTGGTTCAAAATTTTCCAATCAAGAGGATTATGGTGTGCGAATAAATTTTGATTGTTAGCAGGGTCCGGTTGATAGATGACAGGGAAAGCCTGAGCTAAGAAATCGGCGGTCTCTAGGTCCCCGTTCTGTAATGCCTCTAACGCGATTTTCCGCCAGTCAACCTGGCTGCGCGCAGCAGGCACAGAACGGTGACTAGACAGCGTGCTCGGCTTATTTTCCTCCACCGGAGAGACTACATCACATAAATTTTCAATATCTTCACCTCCCTTTCCCAAGCTCATTCCTCCTCCGCTAGTTCCTACAGATGTAGATTTATCAGGGGCGGGAGGGGGGGGGGAATAAGGGGCTTTCGAGGTACGACAACTGGGATCCCCAAGAAGGGAGGTGAGAGATTGTCTAAGCCAATTCCAATCTTTCCAGCATTGGGGTCACAGTTGTCTAGCCGATCAGAGGCGGCTGTTGCTAATCTTTTTTCAGTTTTATATTTTTTCATACAGTTAATCACTTCCCGCCAAGGTTTCATTAGCTTTTTCGCTGTCTTATCGTCATCTATCACCAAGTCCCACAAACAATCACCATAGGCTCTCCACTCCTCTACCTCAAAAATCGACTCCGGTTCTTTAAAAAACCCTTTCGCCTTACCCACTGCAACTAATCCTGACAAGTCTTTTAACTGACTTACTCCCTGCTTTTCTAAAAAGCGCTTTAATAATTTGAAAGCTACCTCGACCTCCATCGCCCGATGTGAGGAAAATCAGCGTCTTTGTACTGCTCTCGCTCCTGGGTTAGCTTCAACTGCGGAAAGCGGATCCCCTCTTGAATTCCGAGGTTGGATCCAGGCCGGAGGGTCGGGACATATCAGAAATGATGCATAAATCGACTCCTCTTTTGCCCCCTGGATGCCGTCTGCCAGTGCATCTCCGTCTCTCGCTGCCGTATCAGAAATAGTCCTTTTCAGGTCCCTGTTCAGGCGCCATTTGCGGCGAGCGAGGAAAGCAAGCAGCCAACTCAATGTGAGTGATAGAGCAAGCTTCAGCTTTATTTTTAAGTCACAGCGCTTTTATATGCTCTTGTAAACAAGCTTCAATAATTGCTTAGTTAATGTCACGGGTTGCGATTCTTCCTTAACAAGCAGTCTAGTTCTGCATTTCGTACCAAAGTTCCTTGTTCTTGTTTATCGTTTGCTCTCAAAGTCGAAATGTCCTTCGCCTTTCTTCCTCCTCTTAGTGACTTGCAGATTCTCTGTAATTTTCCATCAGCGGGTCTGACGCCGGGTCTGTAGTCAAGCTAATTCCATCGCATACCCATAATCCTCCAGCCCACTTTCTATCTCAAACAACTTATCATGAGACAGACATGCTGATTCAAACCTATAGTTTCCCACGAGTTAGCTCTTGGGATCCCCCTGTCACTCCAGCAATGCTAATGGGTTCTGCCCCTATATAGTTTGATGGCATTAAGGTACACTGCGCGCCGGTGTCCACTAAAGCTCTATATTCCTGTGGGTCAGATGTGCCAGGCCATCGGATCCACACAGTCCAGTAAACCCAGTTATCCCTTTCCTCCACCTGGCTGGAGGCAGGGCCCCCCTAGTCCTGATTATAGTATTCATCACTCACTTCTGGTAAATATGAATCACGGGTGTCTCTGTTAAGATCAGTCAGGACATCAGCACTTCTGATCCTCTGTCTGGAGAATTGCTTACGGGAAACTGGAGCAGCAGCTCTCCTGGAGAAACTCCCCTGAGTAATTGTTCTCCCTTGCAGCTCACGTACCCGTGCCTCTAAGGCTGAGGTAGGTTTTCCATCCCACTTCTTCATGTCCTCTCCGTGATCACGCAGGTAAAACCATAGGGTGCCCCGTCGTGTGTATCCCTTCTCTTGAGCCAAGGGACAATTACTCCTAATGGCTGAGATACTGGTCCGTACTGGTGGGGAGTAGGACCTATCTTCTTTGAGTTGCTGGACCTCTCGGGACAGTTTCTCAACAGCAGAGACAAGCGAGGAAGAGAGATTCGCTTCATATTCCCGGAGTTTATCAATCAACTCAGCCACCGTTGGTGTCTCGTCATCTTTCCAGGACATCACTGCCAATGAGTTTGCATACGAGGATGGTGCGCTCCGTACAAACTTCCGCCACATGGGTCGTGTGCACTCAGCTTCATCTGGATCTTTGGAGGACCGTTGATCGTCCAGGTCACCATAAACCACCTCAAGCACGGCTAATTCCCTTAGATGCTGAATGCCTTTCTCCATGGTCATCCATTTTCCTAGGCGAAATACCATATCTTCTTTGAAGGGATACCTCTCTCTCACCGTGGCCAGGAGCCGCCTCCAGAGGCTGAGGGCTTGTGTTCCTTTTCCAATTGCTTTATCAATGCCCCCTTCCCTAGAGAGGGATCCCAGTTGTTTGGCTTCCTTCCCCTCTAATTCCAAACTACTGGCCCCATTATCCCAGCATCGGAGCAGCCAGGTGATAACGTGCTCACCTGAATGACGCCCGAAATCTTTCCGTATATCCCGCAACTCACTCAAGGATAGAGATCGGGTAGTTTCCGTTTCTTGTACACATTCTTCCTCTTCCTCCTTTTCTTCTCGTGATGGCCCTGGTTCCTCGTAATCTCTTTCTAAACGAGTTGACCTTCTCTTCCATGATTTCTTCTTGCGTATAGGGGCAACTGATACTGGCACAGGTTGGTCCTCTGGTTCAGCTGCAACGCTTGGCACTGGGGTTTGAGTAGCTGCAGTGCCTGTCGTGGGGGTTTGAGTGGCCACGGTGCTCGTCACCGGGGTTGGAGTAGCTGCAGTCTCTGTCGTGGCAGGTTGGGTGGCCGCAGTGCTCGTCACTGGGGTTGGAGTAGCTGCAGTATCTGTCGTGGGGGTTTGAGTGGCCGCAGTGCTTGTCACAGGGGTTGGAGTAGCTCCCTTCTCTTTCCCTTGGGGGTACTGAAGAGTGTTAAATAGGGCTCGATAGGCATAAGCCAGACCCCAGCACATTGCAGTGATTTGTATCTCTCTGGAATTGTCAGGGTGACAACATACTTCCTCCAAATGTTCTACTCATTTTTCAGGTTTCTGCACTTGTTCAGGGGTGAAGTCCCACACCACGGGGGGTGCCCACCGTCTTAGGCATTTGCCCATACTTTCCCACATACCCTGCCACGCATAGCTATCGAGCCTTGGGACAGATCTCTGGATTATATTCTTAACTCGCTTACTAACCTTAGACAGATCTGATACCACCTGCCAAAGCAATATCAACAGATGTATCTTAACTACATAAGGATGTTCAAGATACTGAAAAGTTGTTGTAATGAAGGAGGAGACATTACATAAGATGGTAGCTACGGTGCCGTTCTGTATTTCCTCCATAAAAAACTTCTCAGAGGAGGAGGTATAATTGCTAATTGCCTCCATGAGGTGGTAGCTGTAGTACAGTAACGGCTTCCATGCAAGACCTAAATAACTGATAACAGTCAAGGCCAGTGTTTTAATAACAAGTCTCCTAGGCAAAATATCTCTAATCACTGCAGAGTACAGCAAACTGACAAAACCAACAGCAAGTTTTAACATGTACTTTACAATCAGCATGGTAAAGACTGGACAAACTAATACTGCGAGCAGATGAATCAATGCTGTGACCAGCAACTGTTATTATCTCAAACCCTTCGTGCCCCACGTTGGGCGCCAAAAATAGACTGTCGTGGTTCAGCCTCAGCTGGCAACTGAACACCACGCAGCCGCTCGCTCACCCACCCCCCCACCCCTGTGGGATGGGCAAGAGAATCGGAAGAGCAAAAGAACTTGTGGGTTGAGATAAGCACAGTTTAATGATTACAATAAAATGATAATGATAAATGATTATGAGAATAATGACAATAATGTTAATATAATAAAAGGGAAAAGGAAGGGAAAGGGAAAACAGGACAAAAAAACACAGAAACACGACCGATACAACCGCTCACCACCCGCCGACCGACGCTGCCCGTCCCCGAGCCGCGATTGCTCCCTCCTCCCCCGGCCAGCCCCTCCCAGGTAGCATACTGGGCATGTGTCGTGGTTCAGCCTCAGCTGGCAACTGAACACCACGCAGCCGCTCGCTCACCCCCCCCCCCACCCCTGTGGGATGGGGAAGAGAATCGGACGAGCAAAAGAACTTGTGGGTTGAGATAAGCACAGTTTAATAACTACAATAGAATGATGATGATAAATGATTATGATAATAATGACAGTAAGGTTAATATAATAAAAGGGAAAAGGGAGGAAAGGGAAAACAGGGAACAAAAACGCAGAAACACGAACGATACAACCGCTCACCACCCGCCGACCGACGCTGCCCGTCCCCGAGCCGCGATTGCCCCCTCCCTCCCCCGGCCAGCCCCTCCCAGGTAGCATACTGGGCATGACGTTACATGATATGGAATATCCCTTTGGTCAGTTTGAATCCACTCTCTTAGCTGTGCCCCCTCCCCTCCCGGCTTCTTGTGCACCCAGCAGAGCATGGGAAACTAGACGTGTCCTTGACTAGTATCAGCGCTGCCCAGCAACAGCCTAAACATCTGTGTGTTATCTCAACAGGTTTTTTCCATGCTAATTTCAAAGCACAGCACTATACCAGCTAGAGTGAAGAATATTAACTCTATCGCAGCTGAAACCATGACAGTATCCACCCCTTATTCCATATCATTGACATCATGCTCAGGTCCCATACTATTCAGTACAACTTCAATAATCCTTATCCATCTTCTTATCCTTTAACAATATATATATATACAGATTTTTCATTTATCATTCCACTAGTTTATGGAACACCCCTGTAGAATGCCTGTGAAATGTCCATTGAGTTCATTTAGTCCATGA
The DNA here is from genome assembly GCF_963921805.1 of Phalacrocorax carbo. Lineage (NCBI taxonomy): Eukaryota > Metazoa > Chordata > Aves > Suliformes > Phalacrocoracidae > Phalacrocorax > Phalacrocorax carbo. The sequence goes on along the minus strand of NW_026990425.1, from coordinate 147,021 downwards.
CTTTGGATTTCATCTCTTGTAAGGGTCCTTCGGTGCGGCGGTGTGCGTGGGGTCAGGTTGTTGCATGTCAGTCCTTGTTCCATCACCGCTGCACTGGTAGTTTGTGTTCTCTCACTGCTGCACTTTGCTCGGTTCCATTGAAAGTTCATTTGCTATTATCATTAATTGGGAGATTCCCACCATGATAACATTCCACTGATGCAACCATAGTAGTGATGACATACAACATCATATTACAATTAACAGCATATTATTCAGTTCATTGGCTGTTTTCACCCAGAATTAAATCCCCCTGGGGTACACACCGAACTCCTCCATCCTCCCGCATCACCCACCAAGTGCACCCAGGTCCTCGAGCAAACGCAATCCCACGAGTGGGTTTGCCTCTGCTGGAAGCAGGAATAACCCAGACTGTCTTGCCCAGCATATTTTTTATGTGCACTACAGGGACTCTATCCCCTTCCACAGTACGTAAGGATTCTGATTGGGCCGGGCCAGCTCGCCTGGCAGATCCCCTTGTGTTGACTAACCAGGTGGCTTTTGCTAAATGTGTATCCCAGTGTTTAAATGTTCCACCCCCCATTGCTCTCAGTGTCATCTTTAATAGTCCATTGTATCTTTCGATTTTCCCAGAGGCTGGTGCGTGATAGGGGATGTGATACACCCATTCAATGCCGTGCTCTTTGGCCCAGGTGTCTATAAGGTTGTTTCGGAAATGAGTCCCATTATCTGACTCAATTCTCTCTGGGGTGCCATGTCGCCACAGGACTTGTTTTTCGAGACCCAGGATAGTGTTCCGGGCAGTGGCGTGGGGGACAGGATATGTTTCCAGCCAGCCGGTGGTTGCTTCTACCATGGTGAGAACATGGCGCTTGCCTTGGCGGGTCTGTGGGAGTGTGATATAGTCAATTTGCCAGGCCTCCCCATATTTATATTTCAGCCATCGTCCCCCATACCACAGAGGCTTTACCCGCTTCGCTTGCTTGATTGCAGCACATGTTTCACATTCGTGGATAACCTGCGCAATAACGTCCATGGTCAAGTCCACCCCTCGATCACGAGCCCACCTGTATGTTGCATCTCTCCCTTGATGGCCTGAGGTGTCATGGGCCCACCGAGCTAGAAATAGTTCACCCTTATGCTGCCAGTCCAGATCCACCTCAGCCACTTCAATCTTGGCAGCCTGATCCACCTGCTGGTTGTTTCGATGTTCTTCAGTGGCCCGACTCTTGGGGACGTGAGCATCCACATGACGTACCTTTACAACCAGGTTCTCTACCCGGGCAGCAATATCTTGCCACAGTGCGGCAGCCCAGATGGGTTTGCCTCTGCGCTGCCAGTTGCTTTGCTTCCACTGCTGTAGCCAGCCCCACAGGGCATTTGCCACCATCCAGGAATCAGTATAGAGATAGAGCACTGGCCACTTTTCCCGTTCAGCGATGTCTAAGGCCAGCTGGATGGCCTTTACTTCTGCAAACTGGCTCGATTCACCTTCTCCTTCAGCAGTTTCTGCTACTTGTCGTGTAGGACTCCATACAGCAGCCTTCCATCTCCGGTGCTTTCCCACAAGGCGACAGGACCCATCAGTAAACAGGGCATATTGCTTCTCATCTTCTGGCAGTGTGTTATACAGTGGGGCTTCTTCAGCACGTGCCACCTCCTCCTCTGGTGATATTCCAAAATCTTTGCCTTCTGGCCAGTCCATAATCACTTCCAAGATTCCTGGGCGACTGGGGTTTCCTACTCGAGCCCGCTGGGTGATCAGTGCAACCCATTTACTCCACGTAGCATCAGTTGCATGGTGTGTAGAGGGGACATTTCCTTTGAACATCCAGCCCAGCACTGGCAGTCGGGGTGCCAGGAGCAACTGTGCTTCAGTACCAACCACTTCTGAAGCAGCTCGAACCCCTTCATATGCTGCCAATATCTCTTTTTCAGTTGGAGTATAGCGGGCTTCGGACCCTCTGTATCCCCGACTCCAAAACCCTAGGGGTCGACCTCGGGTCTCCCCTGGTGCTTTCTGCCAGAGGCTCCAGGTAGGGCCATTCTCCCCGGCTGCGGTGTAGAGCACATTTTTAATATCTTGTCCTGCCCGGACTGGCCCAAGAGCTACTGCATGAACTATTTCCCGTTTAATCTGTTCAAAGGCTTGTTGTTGTTCAGGGCCCCATTTGAAATCATTCTTTTTCCGGGTCACTTGATGGAGGGGGCTTACGATCAGGCTGTAGTGTGGAATATGCATTCTCCAAAAACCCACAACGCCCAAGAAAGCTTGTGTTTCCTTTTTGCTGGTTGGTGGAGACATGGCTGTTATTTTGTTGATCACATCCATGGGGATCTGACGACGACCATCTTGCCATTTGATTCCTAAGAACTGGATTTCTCGTGCAGGTCCCTTAACTTTACTTTGTTTTATGGCGAAACCAGCTTTCAGGAGGATTTGAACTATTTCCTTCCCTTTCTCAAAAACTTCTTCTGCTGTATTGCCCCACACGATGATGTCATCAATGTATTGTAGGTGTTCGGGAGCTCCACCTTGTTCCAAAGCATTATGGATCAGTCCATGGCAAATGGTAGGGCTGTGTTTCCACCCCTGGGGCAGTCGATTCCAGGTGTACTGGACCCCCCTCCAAGTAAAAGCAAACTGTGGCCTGCACTCTGCTGCCAGAGGGATTGAGAAGAATGCATTAGCGATATCGATTGTGGCATACCACTTGGCTGCCTTGGACTCCAGTTCATATTGAAGTTCTAGCATGTCTGGCACAGCAGCACTCAACGGTGGAGTGACTTCATTCAGGCCACGATAGTCTACCGTTAGCCTCCACTCTCCATTAGACTTCCGGACTGGCCATATGGGACTGTTAAAGGGTGAGTGGGTTTTACTGATGACTCCTTGGCTCTCCAGTCGACGAATGAGCCCGTGGATAGGGATCAGAGAGTCTCTGTTGGTGCGATATTGCCGTCGGTGCACTGTTGTGGTGGCGATCGGCACCTGTTGTTCTTTGACCTTCAGCAACCCCACCACAGAAGGGTCCTTCGAGAGGCCAGGCAAAGTAGACAGCTGTTTAATTTCCGCCGTCTCCAAGGCAGCTACACCAAAAGCCCACTTGTAACCTTTTGGGTCCTTGAAATACCCTCTCCTGAGATAGTCTATGCCAAGGATGCACGGAGCCTCGGGGCCAGTCACAATGGGGTGCTTCTGCCACTCATTGCCAGTTAGGCTCACTTCGGCCTCCAATACAGTTAGCTCTTGGGATCCCCCTGTCACTCCAGCAATGCTGATGGGTTCCGCCCCTATATAGTTTGATGGCATTAAGGTACACTGTGCACCGGTGTCCACTAAAGCTCTATATTCCTGTGGGTCAGATGTGCCAGGCCATCGGATCCACACAGTCCAGTAAACCCGGTTATCCCTTTCCTCCACCTGGCTGGAGGCAGGGCCCCCCTAGTCCTGATCATAGTATTCATCACTCACTTCCGGTAGATATGAATCACGGGTGTCTCTGTTAAGATCAGTCAGGCCATCAGCACTTCTGCTCCTCTGTCTAGAGAATTGCTTACGGGAAACTGGGGCAGCAGCTCTCCTGGAGAAACTTCCCTGAGTAATTGTTCTCCCTTGCAGCTCACGTACCCGTGCCTCTAAGGCTGAGGTAGGTTTTCCATCCCACTTCTTCATGTCCTCTCCGTGATCACGCAGGTAAAACCATAGGGTGCCCCGTCGTGTGTATCCCTTCTCTTGAGCCAAGGGACGATTACTCCTAATGGCTGAGATACTGGTCCGTACTGGTGGGGAGTAGGACATATCTTCTTTGAGTTGCTGGAACTCTCGGGACAGTTTCTCAACAGCAGAGACGAGCGAGGAAGAGAGATTCGCTTCATATTCCCGGAGTCTATCAATCAACTCAGCCACCGTTGGTGTCTCGTCATCTTTCCAGGACATCACTGCCAATGAGTTTGCATACGAGGATGGTGCGCTCCGTACAAACTTCCGCCACATGGGTCGTGTGCACTCGGCTTCATCTGGATCTTTGGAGGACCGTTGATCGTCCAGGTCACCATAAACCACCTCAAGCACGGCTAATTCCCTTAGATGCTGAACGCCTTTCTCCATGGTCGTCCATTTTCCTAGGCGAAATACAATATCTTCTTTGAAGGGATACCTCTCTCTCACCGCGGCCAGGAGCCGCCTCCAGAGGCTGAGGGCTTGTGTTCCTTTTCCAATTGCTTTATCAATGCCCCCTTCCCTAGAGAGGGATCCCAGTTGTTTGGCTTCCTTCCCCTCTAATTCCAAACTACTGGCCCCATTATCCCAGCATCGGAGCAGCCAGGTGATAACGTGCTCACCTGAATGACGCCCGAAATCTTTCCGTATATCCCGCAACTCACTCAAGGATAGAGATCGGGTAGTTTCCGTTTCTTGTACACATGGTTCCTCCTCCTCCTCCTCTTCTCGTGACGGCCCTGGTTCATCGTAATCTCTTTCTAAACGAGTTGACTTTCTCTTCCATGATTTCTTCTTGCGTATAGGGGCGACTGATACTGGCACAGGTTGGTCCTCTGGTTCAGCTGCAACGCTTGGCACTGGGGTTTGAGTAGCTGCAGTGCCTGTCGTGGGGGTTTGAGTGGCCGCCGTGCTCATCACCGGGGTTGGAGCAGCTGCAGTATCTGTCGCAATGGGTTGGGTGGCCGCCGTGCTCATCACCGGGGTTGGAGCAGCTGCAGTATCTGTCGCAACGGGTTGGGTGGCCGCAGTGCTCGTCACCGGGGTTGGAGTAACTGCATTCTCTGTTGCGGCGGGTTGGGTGGCCGCCGTGCTCATCACCGGGGTTGGAGTAGCTGCAGTCTCTGTCGCGGCAGGTTGGGTGGCCACAGTGCTCATCACCGGGGTTGGAGTAACTGCAGTCTCTGTCACAGCGGTTTGGGTGGCCGCAGTGCTTGTCGCTGGGGTTGGAGTAGCTGCAGTGTCTGTCGTGAGGGTTTGGGTGGCCGCAGTACTTGTCACGGGGGTCGGAGTAGTTCCTTTCTCTTTCCCTTGGGGGTACTGAATAGTGTTAAATAGGGCTCGATAGGCATAAGCCAGACCCCAGCACATGGCAGTGATCTGTATGTCTCTGGAATTGCCAGGGTGACAACATATTTCCTCCAAATGTTCTACTAATTTTTCAGGATTCTGCACTTGTTCAGGGGTGAAGTCCCACACCATGGGGGGTGCCCACCGTCTTAGGCATTTGCCCATACTTTCCCACATACCCTGCCACGCATAGCTATCAAGCCTTGGGACAGATCTCTGGATTATATTCTTAACTTGCTTACTAACCTTAGACAGATCTGATACCACTTGCCAAAGCAATATCAACAGATGTATCTTAACTACACAAGGATGTTCAAGATACTGAAAAGTTGTTGTAAGGAGGGAGGAGACATCACATAAGATATTAGCTACGGTGCCATTCTGTATTTCCTCCATAAAAAACTCCTCAGAGGAGGAGGTATAATTGCTAATTGCCTCCATGAGGTGGTAGCTGTAGTACAGTAACGGCTTCCATGCAAAACCTAAATAACTGATAACAGTCAAGGCCAGTGTTTTAATAACAAGTCTCCTAGGCAGAATATCTCTAATCACTGCAGAGCACAGCCAGCTGACAGAACCAACAGCAAGTTTTAACATGTACTTTACAATCAGCATGGTAAAGACTGGACAAGCTAATACTGCGAGCAGATTAATCAATGCTGTGACCAGCAACTGTTATTATCTCAAACCCTTCTCGCCCCACGTTGGGCGCCAAAAATAGACTGTCGTGGTTCAGCCTCAGCTGGCAACTGAACACCACGCAGCCGCTCGCTCACCCCCCCCCCCACCCCTGTGGGATGGGGAAGAGAATCGGACGAGCAAAAGAACTTGTGGGTTGAGATAAGCACAGTTTAATAACTACAATAGAATGATGATGATAAATGATTATGATAATAATGACAGTAAGGTTAATATAATAAAAGGGAAAAGGGAGGAAAGGGAAAACAGGGAACAAAAACGCAGAAACACGAACGATACAACCGCTCACCACCCGCCGACCGACGCTGCCCGTCCCCGAGCCGCGATTGCCCCCTCCCTCCCCCGGCCAGCCCCTCCCAGGTAGCATACTGGGCATGACGTTACATGATATGGAATATCCCTTTGGTCAGTTTGAATCCACTCTCTTAGCTGTGCCCCCTCCCCTCCCGGCTTCTTGTGCACCCAGCAGAGCATGGGAAACTAGACGTGTCCTTGACTAGTATCAGCGCTGCCCAGCAACAGCCTAAACATCTGTGTGTTATCTCAACAGGTTTTTTCCATGCTAATTTCAAAGCACAGCACTATACCAGCTAGAGTGAAGAATATTAACTCTATCGCAGCTGAAACCATGACAGCATGACGTTACATGATATGGAATATCCCTTTGGTCAGTTTGAATCCGCTCTCTTAGCTGTGCCCCCTCCCCTCCCAGCTTCTTGTGCACCCAGCAGAGCATGGGAGGCTAGACATGTCCTTGACTAGTATAAGCGCTACCCAGCAACAGCCTAAACATCTGTGTGTTATCTCAAGAGGGTTTTTTTTTTCCATGCTAATTTCAAAGCACAGCACTATACCAGCTAGAGTGAAGAAAATTAACTCTATCCCAGCTAAAACCATGACACTGGGATAGAGTTAATTTTCTTCCTAGTAGCTGGTATAGTGCTGTGTTTTGGATTTAATATGAGAATAATGTTGATAACACACTGTTTTAGTTGTTGCTAAGTTTTGCTTACACTAGTCAAGGACTTTTCCAGCTTCCCATGGTCTGCCAGGTGCACAAGAAGCTGGGAGGGGACACAGCCAGAACAGCTGATCCAAACTGGCCAAAGGGATATTTCATAACATATGACGTCATGCGCAGTATATATACTAGGGAAAAGCTGGCTAGGGGGGCTGCTGCTTGGGGAAAGGCTGGCCATTGGTCAGTTGGTGGTGAGCAATTGTTTTTCATTTGCATCACTTGTCTTTCCTGGGGTTTATTTTGCTCTCTTTTCATTGTTTTCCTTTTCATTGCTACTATTATTTTTTTTTTTTTAATTTCAATTATCTCAACCCATAAGTGTTCTCACTTTTACTCTTCCGATTCCCTTCCCCCCCCACTGGGGTGAGGGTAGTGAGTGAGCAGCTGTGTGATGCTTAGTTGCTGGCTGGGGTTAAACCATGACTCTCCTGATGAGGAAACCCTTTCTAAATAGGCCCACAAAAAATCTGGGCACATGGGTATCGACGGCACACATAGATGGACTCAAAGCCAGGGAATCCCATGTACCCAGGAAGCCATTTGGTAACTAGTACAGTGGTGTGTAGTCTGTAAGGTATTGAAATGTAAAAAGTTGCCTCAGCAGCCTTATGGGAAGAGTCAATGAGGCCCTGTTCCTGGCCATACCTGGCAAATTACATTGGGCCCTTACCAAAGGCACAGTGGTTACATTACATACTGCAACAGTTGACACATATACCAGCTATGTTGCTGTTTTCCCCAACTACACATGCTGACCAGATGGGGAGACTGAACAATGATTCTTTGCGAGTCAGAGGCAAATACATATACCAGACTCCTCAGGGAAAATTCACCCCTGCAGAGATCCTGGCACATGGACCAGGAGCCACATACTTAATCTGAGAGGAGCAGGTAGAATTATAGAATCACAGACTCATAGAATGGTTTAGGTTGGAAGGGCCCTTTAGAGGTCATCTAGTCCAACCCGCCCTGCAGTGAGCAGGGACATCTTCAACTAGATCAGGTTGCTCAGAGCCCCATCCAACCTGACCTTGAATGTATCCAGGGATGGGGCATCTACCACCTCTCTGGGCAACCTGTTCCAGTGTTTCACCACCTTCATTGTAAACAATTTTTTCCTTATATCCAGTCTAAATCTACCCTCCTTTAGTTTAAAACCATTACCCCTTGTCCTGTCACAACAGGCCTTGCTAAAGAGGTTGCCCCCATCTTTCCTAGAGTCCCCCTTTAAGTACTGAAAGGCCGCAATAAGGTCTCCCCACAGCCTTCTCTTCTCCAGGCTCAACAACCCCAACTCTCTCAGCCTTTCTTCATAGGGGAGGTGCTCCAGTCCTCAGATCATTTTTGTGGCCCTCCTCTGGACCCGCTCCAACAGGTCCTTGTCCTTCCTGTGTTGAGGGCTCCAGAGCTGGATGCAGTACTTCAGGTGGGGTCTCACCAGAGCAGAGTAGAGGGGCAGAATCACCTCCCTCGACCTGCTGGCCATGCTGCTTTTGATGCAGCCCAGGATACAGTTGGCCTTCTGGGCTGCGAGTGCACATTGTTGACTCATGTCCAGCTTTTCCTCCACCAGTACCCCAAGTCCTTCTCTGCAGGGCTGCTCTCAATCCATTCATCCCCCAGCCTGTATTGATACCGGGGGTTGCCCTGACCCAGGTGCAGGACCTTGCACTTGGCCTTGTTGAACCTCATGAGGTTCTCACAGGCTCATCTCTCCAGCTTGTCCAGGCACCTCTGGATGACATCCTGTCCTTCTGGCGTGTCAACTGCACCACTCAGCTTGGTGTCATCCGCAAACTTGCTGAGGGTGCACTTGATCCCACTGTCTATGTCATTGATGAAGATATTAAACAGTACTGGTCCCAGTACAGACTCCTGAGGGACACCACTCGTCACTGGTCTTCATCTGGACATTGAGCCATTGACCACTACCCTCTGGATGTGACCATCTAACCAATACCTTATCCACCAAACAGTCCACCCATCAATTCCGTATCTCTCCAGTTTAGAGAGAAAGATGCTGGGGGGATTGTGTCAAAGGCCTTACAGAATTCCAGATAGATGACATCCATAGCTCTTCCCTTGTCCACTGATGTAGTCACTCCATCATAGAAGGCTGGTCAGGCAGGACTTGCCCTTGGTGAAGCCATGCTGGCTGCCTTGGGTCACCTCCCTGTCCTCCATGTGCCTTAGCATAGCTTCTGGGAGGATCTGCTCCATGATCTTCCCAGGCACAGAGGTGAGGCTGACAGGACGGTAGTTCCCTGGGTCCTCCTTTCTACCCTTTAGACACCTCTCATTATGTGCCTCAAACAAAACAAAATGAAAAAAAAAAAAAAACACCAGAAAACTGTACATAAAATAATGCCTTTGTTTTATCTCATGTGGAACCTCACACTACTGATTTCATGCTCTGTATCAACAAACGTGAAGTGTGGCGCACCTCTGCCTGCCAGCTGCACTGAAGCTCCTCCTTGTCTACTGCATCACACAAGCAGCTGGACTGTTTGGTGAAATTTGCACCACCATTTCTTACGAGACGTGGGATGAGAGATGGAGTCCAATGACGGGATAGCTTCAGTGGTCCTAGCTAGCCCTAATATCATTGCTGTTCTGCATTTATTTTCATAACCAGTACTTGTTTTACTTATCATTTTTCTTGTACTGTTGTTATTTGCAGTAGCCGCTTTATATAGAAGAAACTTTCTTAGCTGAATGGCTTACTAATATAATCTGTAACTTATAATATCTTTGGGAAAGGTAAACTGTATGTGAATCAAGGGGTGGAATGTAGTGATCTTGACCAGAAGACCATTGTACATTGAGGAGTTAGTGATCCACATAACAGTTAATCCAAGTAGGCCCAAACCTGTGCTGTGCTATGCTGCACATATAGCATGGCCTTCAGGCCTGTGTTGTGCTTCACGAATCCCTTGACAGTTTAGACTGTCGCAGTTTAAAGGATCTATCTTGAAGGCTGCTTCAGCATCCTACTCTGCTTATTTCAATTCTAGAGATAGTGTTCTGAAATTCAGATACTGCTCAATTCCACCATTGTCTTTATGCCATGCATTAATAGGGAAATAAATACTCTGTGGGATCTATGTTCATGTGGTTCTACCTTTGTAAATATAATGAGGTACAGGTACAGTGTAGTCTGTGGAACAGCAAGTAAAGTTTGAGCTGTTGATATAATCTAGGAGCACAGACAGGTAAATGGGGCAGCTCCCTGGGTTAATATTCCACTGGAGATAAGAATGGTGGCAAGTAACACTGTACAATTCTAGGAGTGCATTTGGCAGACGGCTCATAATTTTGCTCACTTTGTTCTATTCATTTTAAAGCTACTTTGAGGATATGCCTTCATTTTATTAAATAAGAGTAGTTGCTTAAAAAAAAAATTCTTATCACCTTTATGTACTCAGCCTACAAAAAAAAAAAACCAAACCACCTCTGTAGGACTATTTGGTGCTTTTCTGTATTGTGGTAAAAGAAAAGGTAAGTCCAAGGGCAGTGGGTTTTGTCTTAAATTTAGCTCCCAGCCAGATGAGGTAAGATGTTGTATTAAATTTTGCCATTACTAGAATGAACCTAGCTTGCTTAGGAATTTTTTCAGCTCTGTTTCTTAGAGTTGTTCCTCTCTCAGACAATGGGAGGCAAGGGTCTTAAACATGCTTCTGAGATTGCTATATTCACTGCAAACTGCATGGCAAAGAGGTTCAAGAAGCACTACAAAAACCTTTTTATAGGAATAAGAGGCAAGTACTGAACAAGTTCTTCTGTTTTATTCAATGCTTACTTTAACCTCTCCTGTTAAAATTTTGGATCATGATATATTGTGCTGATTTTGGCTGGGATAGAATTACTTTTCTTCATAGTAGCTAGTATGGGGCTATGTTTTTGATTTGTGCTGAAAACAGTGTTGATAACATAGGGATGGTTTAGTCACGGCTGAGCAGTGCTTACACAAGAGTCAAGGCCTTTTCCTGCTGGGGGTGCACAAACAGCTGTGAGGGGACACAGATGGGACAGCTGACCCCAACTGACCAAAGGGATATTCCATACCATATGTCGCGCCCAACAATAAAAGCTAAGAAAAAGGAGGAGGGAGCTGGCATTCTTTATTAAGGTGTTTTGTCTTCTGAAGCATCTGCTATGCGTACTGAGGCCCTGCTTCCTGGGAAGTGGCTGGACATCTCCTGCTGATGGGAAGTAGAGAATAAATCTCTTTTTCTTTTGTTTTGCTTTTGTGCGCAGCCTTTGCTTTTTTGTTTTTTTCATTAAACTACCTTTACCTCTGTGGTGAGTTAACCTTGGCTGACCACCAGGTGCCCATAAAGCCACTCTATCACTCCCTCTTCTCAACAGGACAGGGGAAGAAAAAGAAACTATGAAAAGCTCGTGGGTCCAGATAAGGGCAGGGAGATCACTTACCAATTACCATCATGGGCAAAACAGACTTGACTTAGGGAAATTAATTTAATTTTTTTTGCCAAATAAATGGAGTAGGATAATGAGAAATAAGAACAAATATAAAAATACCTTACCCCACCCCCACCCCTCCCTTCTTCGCAGGCTCAACTTCACTCCCAACTATTTTACCTCCTTTCCCCAGGCAGCACAGGGGGATTGGGAATGGGCTCGTGGTCGGTTCATAACACTTCTGTGCCGCTCCTTCCTCCTCATGCTCTTCCCCTGCTCCAGTGTGGGGTCCCTCCCACAGGAACTTCTCCAACATGAGTCCTTCCTCTGGGGTACAGTTCTCTAAGAACTGCTCCAGCATGGGTCCTTTCCACAAGGTGCAGTCCTTCAGGAACAGACTGCTCCAGCATGAGCCCCACCATGGGGTCACAGGTCCTGCCAGAAAACCTGCTCCAGCGTGGGCTCCTCTCCACGGGCTGAAGCTTCCTTCAGGGCATGGGGTCCTCCAGGGGCTGCAGGATGGATATCTGCTCCACCATGGACCTCCACGGGCTGCAGGGGGACAACCTGCATCACCACAGGCTGCAAGGGAATCTCTGCTCTGGCTCCTGGAGCACCTCCTCCCCTTCCTTCTTCACTGACCTTGGTGTCTGTATAGTTGTTTCTCTCACATATTCTCACTCCTCTTCTGGCTGCTGTTGTGTAGCATTTTTTTACCCTTTCTTAAATATGCTATCACAGAGGTAACACCAGCTTCGCTGACTGGCTCAGCTTTGGCCAGTGGTGGGTCTGTCTTGGAGACAGCTGGAACGGGCTCTGTCCAACATGGGGACAGCTCCTGGTGTCTTCTCACAGAAGCCAACCCTGCAGCCCCCCACTACCAAAACCTTGCCACGCAAACTCAATGCAACCTTGACCCACAGCTTTTTTCACCTTAGTTTTTCCCCGTCCTGCTGAGGAGGGAGAGTGACAGAGCAGCTTGGTGGGCACCTGGCATCCAGCCAAGGTTAACCCACCACAAGAGGTGAATAACTTGACAGACTAGTTCTGTAGAGGTGTTTCAATGAAAGAGGCATTTGGAAGTAGAAATGATACGAAACCATATAATGAACCTTCTCATCAGACTGTTTTCCTTAAAAATGATTTGGTAGTTTAATGAAACAATGGGAACAGGGGAAGCTGTAGTGTTGAGACCTCCAAATCTTGTGTCTTCGGTTACAGAAGACACTGAAAATATATTTTTGGTATATACTTTCCCTCATGCATTTTTTTCTCTAAAAGAGAAAAAATTCCTTCTCCTCCCTTAAAACCCCATTCTTCTTGGTGGTGGTGGTGAAGTAAATCCCCTTAACAATGCAAAACACTTCAGATGATTTCTAAGTTCCCCAAATCTGTGTAACCCTTTCTAGGAAGTGTTCCAACTATGATCATTCTGCTTTAAGGCAAACAAGTAGTAGTGAATAATAGTTACGCTTGTCAGAGAATACTATTTGTTTTCTTGCCAGTTTGAGCTGGATGGCACTTTAAAAAAAATAACCCTGAAAATACATCTTGAATAGCACACATATTGTATATACCTCTTTAACTTAAGAGAGTACACTGACTGCATTTTAAGACAGTACTATTTTCCCAAAAAAATAAAAGTAAATTGCAATTTTCGAAACATTCAGTAATGAAATGGAACTAGGGTCATATGGATCATGGATATAAATTTTAGATGAATTATATCTAGCCTGTCTCTATAACATCAGATTTGAGCTCTTTGTCTGCCTAGTTTGAACATGGTGTTCTTGGATACTGCTAGTCTGAGGAGCTTGAGATAAAGCCTAGGACCCAGTTTATACTGGAATGTTGGAAAACTGAATTACTCTCTAGAGCACTTGTAAATAGGCACCTCTCTGCTCATGGCACATCTAATGCCTTCTTTTGAGGTAATGGGGCTCAAGGAGGACCCATAGTCAAATACTCAGCTCTATTACCTGTTAGTTCCTCAAGTGTGTGGGTGTTGGTTTTTTGTTTCCTCAAATGGATATTCCTTGTGTGTCTTTATACTGTATTATTCACACACACACAAAAATAATACTATATTATAATTTAGGCTGTTTTGTAGATTTTTTCATTCTCCCATCAAATAAGCATGGTGCCTATTTTGTTCATTTAAAGGCTATGTAGCCCATGATGTAAGGGTATGTGGAAGGAAAGTGTCTGCTACTTTAAGGGCATCTGGTATCCAGGAAAGGAAGAGGTAGGTGCCCGAGGTGGATTGACCTTGTCTGGCTGCCAGATGCCTGCCTAACTGTTCTCACACTCCACCTCCTCAACAGGACAGGAGGAGAAAATAAGATGGAAGAGCTCGTGGATCGAGATAAGGACACAGAGATCACTTACTCATTGCTGTCATGAACAAAAAAGACTTGACTCGTGTAAAATTAATTTAATTTATTGCCAATTAAAAAAAGAGTAGGATGGTGAGAAACAAAGACAAATTAAAACAACATCTCCCCCCACCCCAGGATCAAATTCGCTCCTTCATTCCTGACTCCTCTACCTCCTCCCCTTGGCCCTGAGCAGTGCAGGGGGGATGGGGAATGGGGGGTGGCATGCGATCACTCCATAACAGTTGTCCTCTGCAGCTCCTTCCTCCTCACACTTTTCCCTTAATCCAGCGTGGGTCCTCTCCATGAGCTGCAGTCCTTGAGGACAAACCTGCTCCAGTGTGGGTTCTCCACAAGCTCCAGTTCCTGTCAGGAGAACCTGCTCCAGTTTGGGCTCCTCCATGGGTTGCAGTTCCTTCAGGAAATTACCACCTACTCCAGTGTGGGATCCTTCATGGGCTGCAGTGGGATACCTGCTCTGTCATGGTCCTCTTCACGAGCTGCAGGGAAAAACCTGCTCAACTGTGGTCTTCTTCACAGGCTGCAGAGGAATATCTGCTTTGGTGCCTGAAGCACCTCCTCCCCCTCCTTCTTCTCTGACCTTGGTGTCTGAAGGATTGTTTCTCACACTTTTTTTTCCTCACCCCTCACACTGCCTGTGCAGCATTCTTCCCTTTCTTAAATACATTTTCACAGAGGTGCCTCCAGCTTTGCTGACTGGTTCACCTTTGGCCAATGGTGGGTCTATTGCTGAGCCAGCTGGAACCAGTTGTGTCCTGCACAGGGTAGCCCCTGGCCTCTTCTCATATGGCTGCAGGCCACCCCTGCAGTGCAGCCCGCTCCCCCCGCCCCAAAACCTTGCCACTTAAACTCAGCACAATGGCATTCTTCATTCTCTCCAGAAAGTGATTCTCCCAGGAGAAAAGTGGGAAGGTGACTGTCTCCATTACATGGTTCTTGGAGTACTGGGACAGCAGCAATATAGGACCCAAATAACAAATTAGTCTCAAAGCCAGTGCTTTTATCATAGCTCTCCCAGGCTGTCATGGTTTTAGCTGGGATAGAGTTAATTTTCTTCACGCTAGCTGGCGTAGTGCTGTGCTTTGAACTTAGCATTAAAACAATGTTGAGATAACACACAGATGTTTGGGCTGTTGCTGGGTAGCGCTTGTACTAGTTAAGTACTTTTCTAGCTTCCCAAGCTCTGCCGGGTGCACAAGAAGCCGGAAGGGGAGGGGGCACAGCCAAGAGAGCGGATTCAAACTGACCAAAGGGATATTACGTACCACGTAACGTCATGCCCAGTATGTTAACTGGGAGGGGCTGGCCGGGGGAGGGAGGCAGCAATCGCGGCTCGGGGACGGGCAGCGTCGGTCGGCGGGTGGTGAGCGGTTGTATCGTTTGTGTTTCTGGTTCTTTTTTCCCTTTTCCCTTTTATTATATTAACATTATTGTCATTATTATCACAATCATTATTATAATTATTGTTTTATTGTAATTATTAAACTGTGCTTATCTCAACCCACAAGTTCTTTTGCTCTTCCGATTCTCTTCCCCATCCCACAGGGGTGGGGGGGAGTGAGCGTGCGGCTGCGTGGTGTTTAGTTGCCAACTGAGGGTGAACCACAACACAGGCAAAGTAAAACAAAGTGATAAATGAAGACCTCCAGGGATGGTGACTCCACCACCTCTCTGGGCAGCTTTTTCCAGCGTCTGACCACTCTTTCAATAAAGAAATTTTTCCTAATAGCCAATCTAAACTTCCCCTGATGCAGCTTGAGGCCATTTCCTCTCGTCCTATTGCTAGTAACTTGGGAAAAGAGACCAACACCCACCTTGCTAATATCCTCACTAGATTATATCAGAGGTTCAACGTCCTTTCCATTTCCCCCCTTCCACCAAATCAGTACCCCCGTTCTTCTTTGATATGATGAGGGCTCTGTTTAAGTTGCTCATCAGTCCTGTTTTCTTCCTATACCAGCAATTGTGTTGTCTTTCCCCATGACTATATTTTGTCTGATGTTTTGGCATGTGAAGTTCTTTTGAGAAGATGAACAGAAATGAGATAAGGGGTACTGATATACTAAAAAGTGCTAAGAGATGCCATCCTCTGGTTATTTGATCTGTAACGATTATCATAGGATCATAGAACCATTTAGGTTTCATCAAGTCCAACCGTTAACCTAATAATACGAAGTCCACCACTAAACCATGTCCCTAAGCACCACATCTACATGTCTTGAAATACCTCCAGGGACAGTGACTCAACCACTTCCCTGAGCAGCCTGTTCCAATGGCTGACAACCCTTTCAGGGTTGAGACCATTTCCTCTCACCATATCACTTGTTACTTGGGAAAAGAGACCAACACCCACCTTGCTACAACCTCCTTTCAGGTAGTTGTAGAGAGTGATAAGGTCTCCCCTCAGCCTCCTTTTCCTCCAGAGAAAACAGCCCCAGTTCCCTCAGCCGCTCCTCATAAGACCTGCTCTCCAGACCCTTCACCAGCTTCGTTACTCTTCTTTGGACATGCTCCAGCACCTCGATGTCCTTCTTGTAGTGAGGGGCCCAAAACTGAACACAGTATTCAAGGTGCGGCCTCAACAGTGCTGAGTACCAAGGGACAGTCAATTCCCTACTCCTGCTGGACACACTATTCCTGATACAATGATGCTATTGGCCTTCTTGGCCACCTGGGTACACTGCTGGCTCATATTCAGCCAGCTGTCAACCAGCACCACCAGGTCCTTCTCTGCCAGGCAGCTTCCAGCCACTCTTCCCCAAGCCTGTAGCATTGCATGGGGTTGCTATGACCCAAGGGCACCACCCGGCACTTAGTCTTGTTGAATCTCATACAGTTGACCTTGGCCCATCAATCCAGCCTGTCCAGATCCCCCTGTACAGCCTTTCTGCCCTCAAGCAGTTCTACACTCCCACCCAACTTGGTGTAGTCTGCAAACTTGCTGAGGGCATACTCAATCCCCTTGCCCAGGTCATTTATAAAGATATTGAACAGAACTGGCCCCAATACTGAGCCCTGGGGAACAACACTTGTGACTGGCTGCCAACTGGATTTAACTCCATTCACCACAAATCTTTGGGCCTGGCCATACAGCCAGTTTTTTTATCCAGCAGAGAGTATGCCCATCCAACCCATAAACAGCCAGTTTCTCTAGGAGAATGCTGTGGGAAACGGTGTCAAAGTCTTTACTAAAGTCCAGGTAAACAATATTCACAGCCTTTCCCTCATCCACTAAGTGGGTCACCTTGTCATAGAAGGAGATCAGGTTGGTCAGGCAGGACCTGCCATTCATAAACCCATGCTGACTGGGCCTGATCCCTGGGTTGTCCTGTATGTGCCACATGATGGCACTCAAGATAATCTGCTCCATAACCTTCTCTGGCACTGAAGTCAGGCTGACAGGCCTGTAGTTCCCTGGATCCTCCTTCTGGCCCTTCTTGTAGATGGGCGTCACATCTGCTAACCTCCAGTCATCTGGGACCTCCCCTGTTCGCCAGGACTGCTGATAAAGGGCTGAGAGTGTCTTGGTGAGCACTTCCACCAGCTCCCTCAGTACCCTTGGGCAGATCCCATCTGGCCCCGTAGACTCGTGTATGTCTAAGTGGCGTAGCAGGTCATTAACCATTTCCCCTTGGATTATGGGGGCTCCATGCTTCTCCTTGACCCTGTCTTCCAGCTCAGGGGGCTGGGTGCCCCAAAAATAACTGGTCTTGCTATTAAAGAAGACATTAAGCACCTCAGCCTTTTCCTCAGCCTTTTCCTCAGCCTTTGTCACTATGTTTCCCCCATGTCCAATAAAGGATGGAGATTCTCCTTAGCCCTCCTTTGGTTCCTAATGTATTTATAGAAACATTTTTTATTGTCTTTTATGGCAGTAGCCAGATTAAGTTCTTATTGGGCTTCGGCCCTTCTAATTTTCTCCCTGCATGACCTCACAACATCTTTATAGTCCTCCTGAGTTGCCTGGCCCTTCTTCCAAAGGTCATAAACTCTCTTTTTTTCCCTGTATTACAGCCAAAGCTGTCTGTTCAGCCAGGCTGGTCTTCTTTCCCGCCAGCTTGTCTTTTGGCACATGGGGACAGTCTGCTCCTGCAGCTTTAAGATTTTGTTCTTGAAGAATGTCCAGCCTTCCTGGACTCCTTTGCCATTCAGGACTGTCTCCCAAGGGACTCTGTCAGCCAGGTCCCTAAACAGGCCAAAGTCTGCCCTCCAGAAGTCCAAGGTAGCAGTTATGCTGACCTGCCTCCTTACTTCTCCGAGAATCGAAAACTATCATTTCATGATCACTATGCCCAAGACGGCCTCCAACCATCACATCACCCACAAGTCCTTCTCTGTTCACAAACAGGTCCAGCAGGGCACCTTCCCTAGTTGCCTCACTCACCAGCTGTGTGTGCTGGTTTTGGCTGGGATAGAGTTAATTCTCTATGCCAAGAGGTCCAGCAACTCAAAAAAGATATGTCCTACTCTCCACCTCTATGGACTAGTGCCTCAGCTGTTAGGAATAAGCGTCCTTTTGCTCAAAGGAAAGGTCCCCTCTACACATCATGCAACTGATGCTACATGGATTAAATGGGTTGCACTGATCAACCAATGGGCTCGAGTAGGGAACCCCAGTCACCCAGGAATATTGGAACTGATCATGGACTGGCCAGAAGGCAAAGACTTTGTAAGATCACCAGAGGAGGAGGTGACATGTGCTGAAGAAGCCCCACGTTGGGCACCAAAAAAGACTGTTGTGGTTTAGCTGGCAACTCAGCCCCACACACCCGCTTGCTCACTCCCCCACCGGTGGGCTGGGGGAGACAATCAGAAGGGTAAAGCTCATGGGTTGAGATAAGAACAGTTTAATAATTAAATAAATAATTTAAATAAAACAATAATAATGACAATAGCAACAATAATGCAGTGAAAAGGAAAACAATGAGAGAGGCGCAAAACCCAGGGGGGGAAGGAAGGGGGAACGAACAACCAAAACAAACAGCACGTGACACAACTGCCCGCCAACCTGACACCACCAGTCCCCAAGCTGCAACTGCCCCCCTGCATGCCAACTGCCCCGGTTAATATACTGGTCATGGCATCACATGGTATGGAATGAATATCCCATTGGCCAGCCCCGGTCAGCTGTCTTGGCTGTGGCCCCACCCCTCCCACGTGGCAGAGCATGGAAAGGTCCCTGACTGCTACAGGCACTACAGTGAAGAGAATTAACTCTATCTCAGCCAAAACCAGCACATTCTGTCAGGAAGTTATCTACCACACACTCCAGGAACCTCCTAGACTGTTTCCTCTCTGCTGTATTGTATTTCCAGTAGACATCTTCTAAGTTCAAGTCCCCCATGAGAACAAGGGCTAGTGATCATGAGACTTCTCCCAGCTGCCTCTTCATCCTGGTTGGGTGGTCTATAACAGACTTCCACCATGATACCTGCCTTGTTGGCCTTTCCCCTGATTCTTAGCCATAGACATTCCACCCTTTCATCACCATCATCAGGCTCCTGACTGTGAAAACACTCCCTAACATGCAGGCCTACCCATCTGCCTCTCCTTCCTTGCCTATCCCTTCTGAAGAGTTTGTAGCCATCCATTGCAGCACTCCAGTTGTGTGAGTCATCCCACCATGTTTCCGTGACAGCAATTACATCATCATTTTCCAGCTGCACAATGGCTTCCAACTCCTCCTGTTTGTTGTCCATGCTGCATGCATTGGTGTAGCTGCACTTCGGCTGGGATATTGATCCTGCCACCCTTTTTGGGGGATGTTGTGGTTTAGCCCCAGTCAGCAATTAAGCACCACACAGCTGCTCGCTCACTCCCCCCACCCCAGTGGGATGGGGGAGAGAATCAGAAGGGTAAAAGTGAGAAAACTCATGGGCTGAGATAAAGACAGTTTAATAGGGAAAGCAAAAGACGCACGTACAAGCAAAGCAAAGCAAGGAATTTGTTCACTACTTCCCATTGGCAGGCAGGTGTTCAGCCATCTCCAGGAAAGCAGGGCTCCATCATGCGTAATGGTTACTTGGAAAGACAAACACCATAACCCCTAACGTCCCCCTCTTTCCTTCTTCTCCCCCCAGCTCTGTATGCTGAGCAATGGCATCATATGGTATGGAATATCCCTTTGGTCAGTTGGGGTCAGCTGTTCTGGCTGTGTCCCCTCCCAGGTTCTTGTGCACCTGGCAGAGCACGGGAAGCTGAAAAAGTCCTTGACTAGTGTAAGTGCTACTTAGCAACAACTAAAACATCTCTGCATTATCAACACTGTTTCCAGCACAAATCCAAAACATAGCCCCATACTAGCTACTGGGAAGAAAATTAACTCTGTCCCAGCTGAAACCAGCACATTCTCCACCCCTTATTCCATACCATTTACGTCATGCTCAGGTCCCACGCTATCCAGTACAACCTCATTGACCTCCACCCCCCTTCCCATCCTTTGATAAAATACACAGATATCCTTTATCATTCCCTTAGTCTATGGACCACCCCTGTAAAATGTCCAGGAATGTCCACGGAATGTCCACTGAGTTCATTCAGTCCATGACTTTGGGTTCCATCTGTTATGGTGGTCACTCAGGACAGGAGAGGTGGTGTCTTGTGTGGACTTACTGGGCACCAAAGCCAGCTCAGGTCAGGTCACTGATGCACTCGCACTGCTTCTCGTAAGGCTTGTCCTCCATTGGTTCGGGTGGTTCCTGCTATAGTCATCTGTGTGGAAAGCGGCTCTGCTGAGAAGATCCTGGGAGTGCTGGTGGACAGCAAGCTGGCCATGAGCCAACAATGTGCCCTTGTGGCCAAGAAGGCCAACAGTATCCTGGGATGCATTAAAAGGAGTGTGGTCAGCAGGTTGAGAGGGGTTATCCTCCCCCTCTACTCCGCCCTAGTGAGACCGCATTTGGAGTACTGTGTCCAGTTTTGGGCCCCCCCAGTTTAAGAAGGATGTGGAACTGTTTGAGCAAGTCCCACAGAGAGCTACCAAGGTGATCAGGGGATTGGAGCATCTCTCTTAGGAGGAAAGGCTGAGAGTCTTGGGTTTGTTCAGCCTGGAGAAGAGAAGACTGAGGGGGGGATTTCATCAATACCTCTAAATATCTACCATTTTGTGATTCTGTGATTCTGTGTTTTACCTGCCAATCTTAATATTCCGATAAAGTCAGCCAGAATTAAGTATGTCATCTTTTGAACTCTGACTTTTAAACTTTAGCTAACAGAAGTATAAAATCTTGATGCCTTTATTGTTTGATACTTCATTTCTGATTAGTCAGAGCTGCCACAGTAGCAGTAGTTCCTACACAAAGTAAAATGCTAGCAGAATGTAATATTAAAGATCTGTGTTTCCCCCCCCCCCCCAAGCTACAATGCTGGGTTTTTGCTGAGCATTAAGCCTACCTTTTTCAGTATCACATTATTTTTCCTTATAGTTCCATATAAAACCTCTCCTTCTAAGCCAGGTGAAGTATGAAAGAGTTTTTGTACAAATATTGAAATTGAACTTCTTTGTGTTAAATCGCATCTAACAAAAGCACAACATTTTTCCCTGCATTTTTTCAGACCTCATAGTTTGAATAATGACTCTGGTTTAGACAGCATGCTTAACTTGCCTTGCTTCATTACGTAGACTATAGCTTGCTGTAAAATGGCTTCAAAACTTAAGCTCTGGCCCTCCAGGAATACTGAATGAGCACTTGAGATCAGAGTCCTATTGCTCCACATAATGCCATATAGAAGTAAAAAGTGGCCAGGACTGAAAGTTTGAACAGGAACATCTTCCCATTTGTTCCCATCAATCAGTTTATATAAAAACTTGGCTTCTAAGACTGTCCATACAGTTGGTGGGATAGACTTTACATGTGATAACTTTATGATGAAGACACCAGTGTAGTGTTTTTGAAATAAACACAAGAGCGTTTCTGGCATGCCTGCACAGATACTTGAGTTCAATCAAGTGAGTTCCTTTGTAGCTGAGTTAGTTTGTCACTACATAAAGTAGCAGTCCTGCAGATCAGGAAGTATGTACCGTAGTAATATTTAGAGTGGAGAAATGACTGCAGAATTTTACATCATCCAAACAGTAACCACTAGAACTTTATGGTATACAGGCCTGGGGGCTTTCTTTGAAGTGACAAAAATGAGGCTTGTATTAATAGAGCTATTTTAACTATTCTACTTTTGTGACCTTTATGGTAAAGGTTTTGGAGTTGCAATTCTTCATTACCCACTTAGTGACTTCCAGTGGGAATTTAATTTGACAGAGGTTGCACCATCATATAAAAGTAACAGGAAACAGACAAGCCATTGTTGTAAAACGAGAGAGGTTCGGCATTAGAAAATTTTAGACTTCTTCAGTAATAATGAAAAATATATTTAATAGATATTGGTATAGCACTAAGGGTTTATAAAATTGTGAAATGTTACTACAAACTGGACTTTTAATATAGGTGAGAGCAGTGGACATGTTTTCAGTTGCCACTAACTATGCAAAATCTTGTCAATCTATTCATTACAAGCAATTGTGGTTAAGTCATTAAAATGGTGTGAAAAAAATAGGAAAGTCAAAACCATTAAAAAAATATAGGAACTTCCTACAGTTGGCCTTAAACTTTGTGAAAAATGGTAGATTAAAAGTAAACTCACTGAAATAATATAAAGTGGGGGAAAAGCCAGGTTCTCTAGTAATCAAGAGTCACTAAGTCTTCTGAATGAGAAAAATAAAAGTTAATATTTGGAACAGTTTCTTGCTAAACACTTAACAGAAAAAATGAATAGTTCAGATTTATATTTTCTAGATATGTGTGTGTTTGGCTGAATGTTACCAACCTCAGTTTAAGACTCAGGTATATAGATTAAAAGCTGCCTTTTCCACAGCAGCATTTCCTCCTGAGAGAGATGCTCCAATCCCCTGATCACCTTGGCAGCTCTCTGTGGGACTTGCTCAAACAGTTCCACATCCTTCTTAAACTGGGGGGGCCCAAAACTGGACACAGTACTCCAAATGCAGTCTCACTAGGGTGGAGTAGAGGGGGAGGATAACCCCTCTCGACCTGCTGACCATACTCCTTTTAATGCATCCCAGGATACCGTTGGCCGCCTTGACCACAAGGGCACATTGTTGGCTCATGACCACCTTGCTGTCCACCAGCACTCCCAGGATCTTCTCAGCAGAGCCGCATTCCAGTAGGTCAGCCCCCAGTCTGTACTGGTGCATGGGGTTGTTCCTCCACAGGTTCAGGAGCCTACAACTTACTCTTGTTGAATTTCATCAGGATCCCCTCGGCCCAGCTCTCCAGCCTGTCCAGGTCTCACTGGATGGCAGCACAGCCTTCTGGTGTATCAGCCACTCCTCCCAGCTTGGTATCATCAGCGAACTTGCCGAGGTTACACTCTATCCCATCATCCAGGTCACTGATGAATATATTGAACAGGACTGGACCCAGTACAGACCCCTGGGGAACACCACTAGTTACGGGCCTCCATCCAGACTCTGCTCCGTTGATCATGACCCTGTGAGTTCTGTTGTTGAGCCAGTTCTCTATCCACCTCACCGTCCACTCATCCAACCCACACTTCCTTAGCTTGCCTGTGAGGATGCTATGGGAGACAGTGTCGAATGCCTTACTGAAGTCGAGACAGACAACATCCACTGCTCTCCCTTCATCGACCCAGCCAGTCACGCCATCACAGAATGCTATCAGGTTGGTCAAGCATGATCCTCCCTTGGTGAATCCATGTTGACTACTTCTGATAACCTTCTTTTCCTCTACATGCCTGGAGATGACCTCCAGGATGAACTGCTCCATCACCTTTCCTCGGGGATGGAGGTGAGGCTGACTGGCCTATTGTTTCCCAGGTCCTCCTTCTTGCCCTTTTTGAAGATTGGAGTGACATTTGCTGTCGTCCAGTCCTCGGGCACCTCTCCTGTCCTCCACGACCTTTCAAAGATGATGGAGAGTGGCTCGGCAAGAACATTCGCCAGCTCCCTCAGCACTCGCGGGTGCATCCCATCGGGGCCCATGGATTTGCGAGGATCCAGTTTGCATAGGTGATCTCTGACCCAATCCTCCTCAACCAAGAGGAAATCAGTCCTCCTTTCTCCAGATTTTCTCTCTCTCCTCTGGGGGCTGAGATGCCTGACGGCCAGCCTTAGCAGTAAAGACCGAGGCAAAGAAGGCATTCAGTAACTCCGCCTTCCCGGCATCCTGCATTACCAGGGCCCCTTCCTTGTTCAGCAGTGGGCCCACTGTATCCTCAGTCTTCCTTTTACTGCTGATGTATTTAAAGAAGCCCTTCTTGTTATCTTTGACATGCTAGATTTAATTCCAAGTGTGCCTTGGCCTTCCTCGTCACATCTCTGCATACCCTGACAACGTTCCTATATTCCTCCCAAGTGGCCAGTCCCTTTTTCCACATACTGTAAACCTCCCTCTTCCATTTGAGTTTCTCTAGAAGCTCTTTGCTCATCCATGCATGTCTCCTGGCTCCTCTGCCTGACTTCTTCCTCCTAGGGATGCACCGATCTTGAGCTCGGAGGAAGTGGTCCTTGAATACTGACCAGCTTTCTTGGCCTGCTCTGCCTTCCAGAGCCCTAGCCCATGGGATTCCTCCAAGCAGGTTTTTGAAGAGGCCAAAGTTGGCTCTCTTGAAGTCCAAGGTTGTAACCCAACTCATAGCCCTGCTTCTACCATGCAGTATCCTGAACTCTACCATCTCACGGTCACTGCAGCCAAGGCTACCCCCAACCCTCACATCCTCAACCAACCCTTCCTTGTTCGTTAGTATAAGGTCCAGCAGCTCATCTCGCCTCGTTGGCTCCTCCACCACTTGCATCAAAAAGTTGCCCTCGATGCTCTGCAGGAACCTTCTGGATCGTGCTTGGCGCGCTGTGTTGCTTTTCCAGCAAATATCAGGGCGGTTGAAGTCCCCCACGAGGACCAGGGCCTGCGACTGCGAGGTTACTTCCAGCTGTCTGTAGAAGGCTTCATCAACTACCTCTTCTTGAGCAGGTGGCCTGTAGCAAACGCCCACAACAGTGTCGCCCCTATTTGGCTGTCCCTTAATTTTTACCCACAAGCTCTCAACTTGTTCTCCTTCCACTCCAAGGCAGAGCTCGATGCATTCCAGTTGCTCCCTCACATAAAGGGCAACTCCCCCACCTCGCCTTGCTGGCCTGTCTTTCCTGAAAAGCATGTAGCCATCCATGACCTCAGTCCAGTCATGCGAGCTATCCCACCATGTCTCTGTGACTGCAATGAGATCATGGCCCTGTGACCGCACACAGACCTCTAGTTCCTCCTGTTTATTCCCCATGCTGCATGCGTTGGTGTACAGGCATTTCAGAAAGGTGCTTGAGCACACAGGTTTCCCTGGAGGGGTGTACGAGGACCCACTACAGCTATGCACACCCTTGAGGTGGTTGGTCTCCTGGTTGCCATCGCATGAGGCCGCTATGGCACCTTTATCAGTGCTCAGGTTGTCCTGTCTTACTCCCCCATTGTGTGTGATGACATTAGTATTGCCACTTTGGCCCCCTCCCCCCCAGGTTCCTCAGTTTAAAGCCCTCCTCACCAAGTTTGCCAGCCTGCTGCCAAAGATTCCCTTGCCCCTCCAGATAGGTGGATTCCACCCCTCCCTAGCAGCCGATGGTTGTTGAAGAACGTCCCATTGTCATAAAAGCCAAAACCCTCACGTTGACACCAGCCACGTAGCCAGGAGTCAATTTGTATTATTTATCTATTCCTAGTCGCCCATTTTTCTCCAACAGGTAGTATGGAGGAGAAGATAACTTGGGCACCAATATTTTTCACTTGCTTTCCCAGATCTTTATAGTCTTGCTTGGTTCTGCCCAGACTCTGGCTTGCAGCGTCATTTGTGCCCACATGGAAGAGTAGCAGAGGATAGTAATCAGTGCTTTTGACAAGTTGTGGCACCCTCTCAGTGACATCTCGGATCTTAGCTCCCAGAAGACAGCAGACCTCTCGTGGCTCCCTGTCAGGTCGGCAGATGGGTGCCTCAGTGCCTTTTAACAGAGAGTCACCCACTACGAGCACTCGTCTCTTCTTTTTGCGGTATCTACTCTGTGCTGCTGCTGGTACAGTTCTCAAGCTACATGGTTAATATTAACACAGTTGTTGCATAGTGCCTGAAACCTCATTTCCTAGTAAGTGTAGAAAAAGATCAAAAGCTGAAGCTTTAACGTCTTTCTGAGTTGTGCAGCAATGCATGTCTTCAATATTATGTGATTCAAGATGCTACCAATATTAAAGCATTACGCATTAGTACAGTGTAACTGAAATTCTTTAGCTAAAACTAACTGGGAAGAAAAAAAAGAGCAATTAAATTTGTCTGATTCATTATAGAGGTGAAGGAAAGGTTTTGAATCAGAGAATGTCATCATAAATGTGCGCATAATTCTCCAATATGAACGTACATGTAGACAAACACTCAAAAGGGGATTATCGTTTCACATAAAACTATTAACAAATCAAAGATAATACCTTACTGATATAATGCAGCCTCAAACAATATTTAACAGCAAACAATAAATAGTATTTCAAAGGTCTGAAATGAGAATTGACTCAAAAAATAATATCTAGTTTTTATTTCCCTCCAACGTATTGGCATATCGCCTTTGTAGACTATACACTGTTGGTACCACCCCATGACTACCTAGACAACCCTTTTACTGATCACTGTGCTGGGATCCCACAACATACAATGCTAACGGGAAGGAAAGGCTCTCTCCTGCAGCAGGTCCCAGGACTCCTGCTCTGATATATAGAGCTAGGGCTACTCGTGCTTTTCTCAAGCAGGGGCCTGAACACCTGCACCTGTAGAACAAGCACTGCTACAGGAGAAATATACACTGAGTTGCTGGAGCGTGTCCAAAGAAGGGCAATGAAGCTACTGAAGGGTCTGGAGCACAAGTCTTATGAGGAGAGGTTGAGGGAACTGGGGTGTTTTGGTCTGGAGAGGAGGAGGCTGAGGGGAGACCTTATTGCTCTCTACAACTACCTGAGAGGAGGTTGTAGTGAGGTGGGTGTTGGTCTCTTCTCCCAAGTAACTTGTGATAGGACGAGAGGAAATGGCTTGAAGCTGCATCAGGGGAGGTTTAGATTGGATATTAGGAAAAATTTCTTTATTGAAAGAGTGGTCAGACACTGGAACAAGATGCCCAGAGAGATGGTGGAGTCGCCATCCCTGGAGATATTTAAAAGACGTGTAGACGTGGCACTTCAGGGCATGGTTTAGGAGACATGGTAGTGTTGGGTTGACAGTTGGACTTGATGATCCTAGAGGTCTTTTCCAACCTTAATGAGTCTATGATTCTATTACTCTATTATATGTAAGACACTGAATCAGGTTAGGGTTTTTTCTTAAGGCATGGAGGGAGGGGTGTCATAGTGGTTTCAGCAAACATTCTTCTGTTTTCTTGATGAATGAATGTGCTTGTCTCAGCTGGGATAGAGTTAATTTTCTTCCCAGTAGCTAGTATGGGGCTATGTTTTGGATTTGTGCTGGAAACAGTGTTGATAATGCAGAGATGTTTTAGTTGTTGCTAAGTAGCACTTACACTAGTCAAGGACTTTTTCAGCTTCCCATGCTCTGCCAGGTGCACAAGAACCTGGGAGGGGAAACAGCCAGGACAGCTGACCCCGAATGACCAAAGGGATAACCCATACCATATGACGTCATGCTCAGCAACAAGATGGACCGATGGGGAAGACGACCAGCCTGGCTGAACAGGGAGCTTTTGCTGGCACTCAGGAAAAAAAGGAGAGTTTGCCACTTTTGGAAGAAGGGGCAGGCAACTCAGGAAGAGTACAGCAAGCAGCTGCGTGGTGCTTCGTTGCTGACTGGGGCTAAACCACGACAGTCCTTTTTGGCGCTCAACGTGGGGCTCGGCGGGTTTGAAATAAGGACAGGTTTGACTGGAATGCGCTACATTGAAATTCCAGCTGTTATTGCTGTTTAGCTATTAATTGGCAGGCTTCTGTGCTTGCTATGGGGCTTGCTTCCCTCACTGTATATACATACGCTGTATGCCTTAAAGTCTAGTGCTCACTAGTGGCTGCTTTTTGCTTTCTCTGCTTGCTGTACCGCTGTACCAATTATCACCTTACTCTGCTGTGCCTGGGAACATTCTGATAACAGCAATGGCCAAGTGCCTGGGCTGGCAGATGGCCAGGGCCCCGCTGCTGTTTCTGTGTTGCTGTGCTGGACAGGCTGGAACACCAGTGTGAACTCGAGTCAAAGGGACTATGACCTGTGGATGAGTCCACGTGGGAGCAGGACACCCCGAAGCATCTGTGGCCGTGGCTAAGGCCATGCCAGAGCAGGTATATCTCGAAGCGCCTCTGGCCTTGCTTATGTCTGTGCCACAGCAGTGTAAAATGTGTTCATTTGATTCGTGTCAATATGGAACAATGCTAGAGTCACACGGTGAAGTGTGACCCTCTAGCATTTGACCATTCTGTTTGTGCTTGTGTAACCGAGGGCCGTTCAATTGACTTGCTAACTGTCTTAATGGTTGGAATGTTGATTGGCGATTTAAGTTAACTGTTCAAGATAATAAATAATGCTTAGGCCAGTCAAGAGGGCATTAGCAATGAATGCTGCATTGACAAGAAGCCTCCTAAAAAGATACAATTCAGTAGAACTTCAAGGACTAACAGTGGAAACACCCTGCTACAAAGGAGAGTGACCAAAAAGACTTGCCCCCCCCACACCCGTAAAGAGCATGCGTGCGAATCTACATGGCAAGCGTGACTAATTTAACTACGGCTGACCAAGGGCAAGTGGGATGCTTATCACTGACCAATGAGTGTAAACTTAGGTGTGTTTTTACTAATTGTTATTAATTAAGTAACTGAATATAAACCCTGTAATTTTGTATGACGGGATGCACGTTAGGCGGAAGGATCCCCCGTGCATCCAGCGCTGCTTGCTTGTCTCTATTCAATAAATTGTAAACTTTGATTGAAATTCCGTTGAAGGCTAAATTAATTATAACAGCAGGTATACTTCTGAAGGAATTGTGGCCCAAGGATAAGTCCATGCTGGAGAAGGTGCACCTCAAAGTGTCTGTGGCTGTGGATGAGGCCGTGCTGCAGGAGGTGCACCTTGAAGCATCAGAGGCTGTGCATGAGGTCATGCTGGAGCACCTCAAAGTGTGTGGCCATGGATAAGCCCATAGCAGAGCAGGTTTACTTCTGGGGGCACTGCAGCCATGGGCAAGGCCATGTTGGAGCAGGTTCACTTCAGGAAGACCCTTCAGGACTGTGGCTGTCGGTAAGGCCACGCTGGAGCAGGTATTATTCTGAAGCCATTGTGGCCCATGGAGAAGGCCACGCTGGAACAGGTGCACCTCAGAGTGACTGTGGCTGTGGATGAGTCTATGCCACAGCAGGTGTACCCCTGGAGAGACTGTGGCTCCTGGGTAAGGCTCCACTTGGAGCAGGTGCAACCCTAAAGGACTGCAGTCCGTGGATAAGTCCAAGCCAGAGCAGGGGCAAGGGGAGGAGTTCATTACAATGTTAGACCCGATGGTCTGGCCCAAAGGGGCCAGGGGTGGAGATTGTAATGGTTCTACCTTTAAACTGTTGCAACCTGTGATTTGAGTTGCATGTTACAGGAATTACTATAGCAGGAACCACCCGAACCAATGGAGGACAAGCCTTACGAGAAGCAGTGCGAGTGCATCAGTGACCTGACCTGAGCTGGCTTTGGTGCCCAGTAAGTCCACACAACACACCACCTCTCCTGTCCTGAGTGACCACCATAACAGATGGAGCCCAAAGTCATGGACTGAATGAACTCAGTGGACATTCCATGGACATTCCTGGACATTTTACAGGGGTGGTCCATAGACTAAGGGAATGATAAAGGATATCTGTGTATTTTATCAAAGGATGGGAAGGGGGGTGGAGGTCAATGAGGTTGTACTGAATAGTGTGGGACCTGAGCATGACGTAAATGGTATGGAATAAGGGGTGGAGAATGTGCTGGTTTCAGCTGGGACAGAGTTAATTTTCTTCCCAGTAGCTAGTATGGGGCTATGTTTTGGATTTGTGCTGGAAACAGTGTTGATAATGCAGAGATGTTTTAGTTGTTGCTAAGTAGCACTTACACTAGTCAAGGACTTTTTCAGCTTCCCATGCTCTGCCAGGTGCACAAGAACCTGGGAGGGGACACAGCCAGAACAGCTGACCCCAACTGACCAAAGGGATATTCCATACCATATGACGTCATGCTCAGCAATAAAAAGCTGGGGTAGGAAGAAGGAAGGGGGGAAAATGTTCGGAGTGATGGTGTTTGTCTTCCCAAGTAATCGTTATGCGTGGTGGAGCCCTGCTTTCCTGGAGGCAGCTGAACACCTGCCTGCCGATGGGAATTAGTGAATGAGTTCCTTCTTTTGCCTTGCTTCCATGCGCAGCTTTTGCTTTCCCTATTAAACTGTTTTTATCTCAACCCACGAGTTTCCTCTCTTTTACTCTTCTGATTCTCTCCCCCATCCCGCTGGGGTGGGGGGAGTGAGCGAGTGGCTGTGTTGTGCTTGGTTGCTGGCTGGGGCTAAACCACAATAACGAATTAAGGTGTATGAAGACCCAAGTTTGAAGAATAAGAAGCCTGCCTAAAGGAAATATTCTGTAGTCTGAAAAAAGTATCTTAATCTTAAATGTCATAATTTGAGAAGTTTGGATAATACAAAACCGACAAAAATAGCAACAGTTCTCAATCATAAAATATTTAATAATGTATATTTTGGGGGAATATATTGTATATAAAATTTCAGGTCACCATATGAAGCAATTTAAACCCTTTTCAAGCTAGCACTGTCTTCAATGCTGTATAGATTTCTTGCCACTGATACAAGACCTACTAAAAGCGTACATTTTAAACTAATACAGAAGTGGTTTTTTTATATGAATTTTTCTTTTTGTACACAACTACTGTCTTGAATATCCGTCCGCTAAGTGCAAAAAACCACAGATCACTTTACACTACTGTAGCAACAATGCATTCATATTGTTCATTAGTCCTTAGTAGTCAGCTTGCATAAGATACAAGAAAAAGCACAGTGAAGCTCACAAAAATAGACTAAAAGTCAGCCTGTTCTTGCAAAAAAAATGCACCATAATGGAAGAAAGACCAAAAAAAAGGACTACGCACACCACAGATTTTGCTGTTCTGTAATCCAGCTGACTTAAGTGCTGTTTGTTTTTTGTTGTTTTGTTTTGGGTGTTTGGGTTTTTGTCTTTTTTTGTCGAATCAAATCACATAGACTAGACACAAGTAAAAATAAGAAAGCAGTGGGTAGCTAAAACTTTATGAACTATTTTTCCTCCCCACAATTTGTTTTCCTCTATCTGAGGTAGTTACAAAAAACAAATAATAACTTAAGCACCAGCTAGGACTCACCACTTAGACCTAAAGCTTCTGGTTTGGGTTTTTTTTTTTCCCCCTCCCTTTAAAAAATATTTGTCAGCTTACCAAAACTACCTTTGATGTTAAACATAGCAGAGATTTAGAGTCCTCACTACATGAACAAAGATGGTGACGGGGAGGAAGAGGATTAGCTGCTTCAAAATGTGACAATAGATGCAGTTCCATCAAGCTGGCTGGTTCACTGTTGACTTTTAGATGTTTATTCTCCTTTACTGTCTATAAAGTCAATGGGAGAAGCGTGAAAAGATTTGAACACATCATCGTCCTTTACTGTAACCAGGGAAGAACTGGTCAAGTAGTGTCTGCAATATCTTGTTAGGAACCATGGTGTAGCTCTTTCCAAGGTCATAGCGGCAGGCAGGACAGGTAAAGACTTCAGCTCGGAAAGAGCGCTGTAAACAGCTCTAGGGCATACAAAGAGAAAGAAGTAAAAGTGTTACAGCTTTTGCTTTACATTGAAAATTTAGCTAGCAAAAATTAAGCAATTACTAGGAACCAAAGATGCAATCTCCTGCATCTCCAGAAACAGCAGGTTCTTACTGAGTTTGCTTGCCATATTTCTGCCTTTACAACTGAAATGGTGTACTGGGTCTGGCTGGGATGGAGTCAATTTTCTTCATAGCAGCCTGTATGGTGGTGTGTTTTAGATCCATTACTAAACCAGAGTTGATAATACACCAATGTTTTAGCTATTGCTGAACAATGTTTGCACAGCGTCAAGGCTTTCTCTGTTTCTCATTCTGCCTCCTCAGCAAGTAGGCCGGGGATGGGCAAGAGGTTGGGAGGGGACACAGCTGGGACAGCTGACCCAAACTGACCAAAGGGATATTCCATGCCATATAACATGCTCAGCAATAAAAACTGGGGGGGGGGGGGAGATCTTTCCAAAGTAGCCATTGCTCGGAGAGTGGCTGGGCATCGGCCTACTTGTGGGAGGTGGTAAGCAAATACCTTTGCATCACTTTTCTTTTTTTCTCTTCACTTATTAAACTGTCTTTATCTTGACCCATGAGTTTTTCTCACTGTGGGGAGGATTGAGCGAGCGGCTGGTGGGTGGTTATTTGTAGAATAAAAGAGGTTTCAGACTACAGTATTTAAAAGATGATTAATGTTGCCTTCTTTTTTATGGTTTTCTCAGACTGCAGACAGTCCAAGCATATAAGTAAGTTAAATATGAAAATTTTATGAGGGCCAATCTTTGCCCAAACAACAACACTGTCTGTCAGTCTATACCTTAAAACAGTAATTGGATGTTACTTTATAATTGGTAGCTTCAGATTCTATGCTTTGAAGTTGTTGCCATTAAACATTCGCCATGTTTTTTCCACCACTCTATATATTAACCCCCTCATAATACCTCACCTCTGTGTAACAAGCAGCTCTTTGAAGGAGCAGTCTTGCTCTATTCTCATTTCTTAACTACATAAAATCAACTTAATCTTATTGTACCAACATCTAGCTCCTGGAACAAACCAATCCCTAGCATAGCTCCACTAATTACAGTGGAGTGGTAAACTTGATACATCATGTCTATAAAAAATTATGCTAAATACATTTCCACTAATTTTTACATAAAATTAAGATTGATTGTGTGGCAGCCACACAACTGGAAGCAAGCATGTTACATTTCTTGCTCAGACTGCTAGGCAATAATTATTGTCTTCCTAAAATATATGCTGGTTTTGGTGATTGGTGTCTTGGGGCCAAGAACACAGCCCAGAGCAATACAGGGAATATTCTTACTTTACAGACATTATGGAGGCACTCTGTTGTCACTGGCTGGTAAACCAGCTCCTGACAGCAGACACACATAAAAGATTGTTCCAGTTTCTTCAGGAAGTTCTAGTATAGGGCAAAAGAAGAGAAAAGTAAAGGTATTAGAGGCACATTCATAAATATGAAAAAAAAAAAAAAGGCATTTCTATTTAAAATTATTGAAGTTTTAAAAAAAACTAATTTGCCTAACTACTACAATTATTACCTATATTTAAAGTATAAATTCACAGACCTAAACTGAGTAAAAAATTTGGCCTTCATAGCATTTCGTAAATGCAGAGATACATTCATGAGATACTGGTTTAACATCCTTGCTACTCTTCCCAAACTCACAGTTTGCATGGTCTAATAATGTTACACAACTGCTAGTTGTTAAATCCAACATTCAGTGTGATAGGACAGATTGACATTGCAAAGATTGCTTACACTGAAATTTTTCTACTGCGATCTTCAGGTCTCAGTCCAAGTTACAGATTTCCTTCCAAAGCCTACCACCATTACTCCTGTATTCATGGACATTTGCATAAAGACATTCCCACACCCTCTGCTATTACCTCTACCTATCTTCTGCTGATTCCCTATATTATTACTGTTCACAGCTTCTTGTTCATTCTTATTTCCTCAGAAGTGAACCTCTATTGTCTTCAGTGCAAGGTATACATTTAATAAATTATGTTTATCACATTAAAAAATTTTGGAATGCTCATCTTATATCCTTCACATCCATGAGAAGTAGTGTGGCTAACAAAGTATTTAGAAAGCACGTCCGTGAGCAATTAATTTCCCTGCTTTTCCAGAAGTCAGAGAACTAAGGTTTTGAAGGTTATTTGGTTGTACATTATTATCATTAAAAACAAAACAGAGGGTCCATCAAGCCTGATTCTTAGCACAAGTCAGAGAATTTGGAAGCTAGTATCTGTATTTAGTGATCATCGCTAGTATTTTACACGTCCATGATAGATAAGTGATTGCTGCTGCTCTGCAAAGTAAAAGCAAAGTACTGTATACCTCTTTCACTAAGAAATTCACCTCTGCACCAGCTGGAGGTGTTTAAATGGTTTCTTGAGTCCTCACTCTGAAATACTCTGCAATAGGTAAAAGAACCTTCCTGTTTTTCAGTCTTCTCAGAGCAACTTTGAAGAATGTGGGATAAATTTTGTGAAGCATGCTTTCAGAGACCTTATTCTCTGCATTTTCAGTAGACTCAAGCATACCCACTCAGCTACAGTAGTGTAAAAAACATATCTAAAGTTACTCAAAATGCAGGTTTTTTCCAATAATTTTAATAATATCAGATTCATCTCAACCCAAAACTTATAATTAAAGTGGAAAGGTTGTTTCAAGCATTAACATTTATATTTTCATTGCAGCTATCTAATGGTAGTTGCGTGATTCCCACTGAAATTTCTATATGGCTATCACCAAGGGCAATCAAAATTATGGGCAGGAATCTATAGGAAAATAACTTTCTAGTAAGTGGATTTCTCTTAAGATACTGTTTTCTGTTGCTTTAGAAGCACATATCTACTGTATTTTGTCACATAACTAAGAGTTGAAAGTCTAATTATTTGCAAACGTTGGACGACCCACAGATAAAGAACTCATAACTTTACAGTATCAGCTTCTATACAAGTACAGTAGCATTATAGCAATAGTAGTACTGTAAGTGGAAGAACAAGGAGTTACCGGATGCTTTTTCTGTCAAAGAAGCAAAGTAAATAGCCCCTGGCAATTCCCAAATAAAGTGATTTTGTACATTCATTTTCAGGCATCCATTCTCCATCTAATATTTTGTTCTTTCAATGACTTGATAGTGACCTTTACCATTCTGATATCTTGATTTCTTTTTATTCTGCTAAACAGCTAAAATAACTATGAATTGGTACATCAGTAAAGCTAATTAATGTTCAAGGACATAATATTTTGGAGGATATTCCATCAGAGACTAATTTAAAAAAAAATCCACAAGTGTCTTCAAACTTGAACTATCCTTGCTATTTTCTTGACAGCTGGGGGAGGGAAGTATTTCCTCTTTTTTACTTAAGGTTCTCTCTATAGTGAGTGGAATAATATGCTAAACTTGAGTTAAAAATATTTTCATTTGGTATCTAAATCTCAATATGACAGTATTTCTTCTGTCTCCTTAAGTGAATGAAATTACATGCCCCGTCAACTGTTTCTAAACAGATAGTACATATTCAGCAATTTTAAGCAAGTAAATTAGGTTTTAACAAAGCCTCATTTGTCCTAATTCTATATAAAGAAAGGCTAAAATTGAATAATTTAAGCAAGCTGCAAGCATACTGGTCCTTCCTTAAGCGAAGCAAGTACTTCATCCCATAATTTCTGGTTCATACAGTCTTCTTTAATCAGCCACTGCTGTTGCTGGGTCAGTTGGAAAGCCTCTCCTTTCCCTCCATCTCCCATTCTCATGGCTTTGGATGTATTTTTAGTCTCCTCTATACCTGTTTAAAATTATGACAAGATACAGTAACAGTGGTAGTCTGAACTATTAAAAAGGGAAGACAAAATTATTTCTAGAAAGCTAAAACATGAATCACATCTATGTAATGATGCGATAAAGCTCCAATTCAAATTGCCCAGCTTTATTTTGAACTATAGATCAAAACTACATAGAAGACTGTTCATTTTTCTGTGAAGTTTAAGAAAAAGAAACCTTACAAGTATGGAACAGCACCATAAGATCCCCAGCTTCCCATTTTATTACTGAGCACTTAACACTTTACATTTGGATTTCAAATTACTTCCAACTTCCTTGTAGTTTTCATACTATTGGCTTATATATAACATCACAGAGCTCTAACACTAAGAAGGAAAAAGAAATACCATCATCAATTGTCCTTTTCTGGTTTCCATTACTCTGACCGGTTGGCTCCTGTTTCACAGTTTGCTTCTTAACCTTATCCTTTTTCTCTTTACGAGCCATGGCTTCCAAATAACCTTCTGGATACTAAAAAAAAACACCCAAAAACCAGATTTAAAACAAAATCCACTGGCATCTGGGAATTCCCAAATACTGACAAGTCTATTTTCTAAAAGAATGTAAGCCCCTATGACTACATATTGAAATAATATAAAAATACTTTTAAAACATTATATAAACAGGAAAGCTTTTACATTAATATTTTTTTAGAAAACTGTAGTTAAGTCAAAGGATTTGATCTAGAATAGATTTTATTAAAAGGCACCTTATATCCATATCTACAACTCCAACTACACAAATCTGAACGCTAAAGTTGAAGATGATGTCATGTAGCGAAACAACCCATCCAAAGGAAATGATTGGTTTGCTGAGGGAAAAAAATACTACTTTGATTCTTCCTGTCTGCCACAAATTTCACAGTGCCAAAGTCCCTGCCTGAAATATGTTATCTATAGTAGTTCCTCAATTATAGGTTACAATTAGAGAAAAATACATAAAAACATATCTATTTTTTAAATTCTAAGAAGAGGCTCAACTATTGCAAGAGTTACTTTTATAAATCTTATCCAGTGTAAGGATCACAAAACTGTATTCAAAGTCATAATTTTCTGATCCATATATACAGAGTAATTTCCTGTTAAGGCAGAAAGCTTCATCCACAGTTCTTTCTTCTTTGCCAATATCACAATTTTTCAAATTGCAGATGATCTAAAATATTTTTTATATTAGACCCTGTCTCATTGAAACATATGAAAAATGGGGCTTAAATTTAATTCAAATTCCAAATTTTAAAATTTAAGACTCCATTTACTTGAACAGAATATCAGAGCAACTTTGTGAACACTGATTCTGACCTGTACACTCAAACCCAGTTTCTTTGACCGTTCCATCCCTTCTGAAGTCCAAGGTGCAGGTTCAATATCATCTCTCCTCAGAAGATAGCGCCAAACTAAGAACCCACATTTCCCAATTTCTGGCCAATATTTTACCACCTAAGGATAAATAACAACAGGTTTATGGTTTTGCTATCACAGTAGATCCTCAAATCTAATTTAAAGGATGATATGTTACTATTTTAAAGTATCTCTTCTCTCATCTCATTTATGAAGATGTTTGTATTGGGTCTGGCTGGGATGGAGTTAACTTTCCCCATACCAGCCCTCATAGTGCTGTGCTTTGTATTTGTATCTAGAAGGGGCTTAAAAATAAACCAATGTTTTGGCTACTGCTGAGCAGTGCTCCCACAGCATCAAGGCTGTCTCTCCAACCACTCCCCACACTCTGGACCCAAAGGCCAGTAGGCTGGGAGTGGGCA
Source organism: Phalacrocorax carbo (assembly GCF_963921805.1). Lineage (NCBI taxonomy): Eukaryota > Metazoa > Chordata > Aves > Suliformes > Phalacrocoracidae > Phalacrocorax > Phalacrocorax carbo. The sequence goes on along the minus strand of NW_026990425.1, from coordinate 109,932 downwards.
AGATCTTGGGAGGGGACACAGCCAGGACAGCTGACCCAAACTGACAAAAGGGATATTCCATACTATGTGATGTCTGCTCAGCAAAAAAAAAACCCAACCTAAGACAAAGGAGAAAGGAGGCAGGGGTGTGTGTGTGTGGGGGTGTGTGTGTGTGTGGTATTTGTTCTTACAGCATTTGTCTTCCGGAGCAACTGCTATGTGTACTGAAGCCCTACTTCCTGGGAAGTGGCTGGACATCGCCTGCTGATGGGAAGTAGAGAATAAATCTTTTGTTTTCCATTGTTTCTGTCCATGGCCTTTTCTTTTCTTTATTAAGCTGCCTTTATCTTGGCCCATGAGTTTTTCATTCTTATTTTCTCCCCATGTCTCGCTGAGGTGGGGGAGTGATAGAACAGCTTGGTGGGCACCTGGCAGCCAGCCAAAGTCAACCCACCACAGTGTTGAACAGCGTGGGGTCTAGTATCAATCCTTGGGGGACCCCACATGTGACAGGCTGCCAGCCTGAGTAAAAACCATTGATCACCACCCTCTGAGGGGAGCCTGTTAGCCAATTTCCTACCCATCTCTCAGACCACCCGTCCAATCTGTATCTTGCCAGTTTGTCCAGGAGAAGGCTGTGGGAAACAGTGTCAAATGCTTTGCTCAAATCCAGGTAAACACCATCCACTGCTCTCCCCATGTCGACAGAAGATGTTATTTTGTTGTAGAAGTCAATCGGGTTAGTCTGGCAAGATTTGCCTTTGGTAAATCTGTGTTGGAGTTTCCCAATCACCTGCTTCATTAGGTTTGTGATAGTTTCTAGGAGGACTCATTCCATACTTTCCCAGGGATTGGAGCAAGACCTGGTAGCTTCCTGGGTCCTCTTTTGGGCCCTTCTTGTAGATGGGTATGACATTTGCCCTCTTCCAGTCATCAAGGACATCCCCTGAACTCCACGACTTTTCAAAGATTATAGACAGTGGCCTCATAACAATGTCAGCCACTTCTCCTAACACCTTGGGGTGGATTTCCATCCAGGCCCATAGATTTATGTGGGTTGAGCCCTTGCAAGAGGTCGCAGACCAGCCATTCCTCCACTACTGGAGGAATGTTGACACATGCGTTGTTGTAGCTACTTGAGCTTGTGATCTGGGGTCCAGTTGCACCGGTAAAGACAGTTGTGTGAGTTTTCTCACCAAGTTTCTGTGATTCCTATGCTATCATAGCTCTCAGGCTGGGCACGGAGCTCCAGTTCCTCCTGTTTGTTGCCCAGACTACTTGTGTTGGTATACATGCACTTGAGGTGTCTGGACTTAGGGTTCTTGCCTTTGGAGAAGGTTGGGGAGCATTCCTCACATCCTGGATCTTGGCTCCTGGCAAGCAGCAAACTTCCCTTGACTGTGTATCAGGCCAACAGATGGGTGTGCTTGGTGCCTCTCAGCAGAGTCACCCACTACTAGCACTCGCCGCTTCTTTTGCAGCTTTTAGTATGTGCTGCTGGTGCAGTTTCTCTCTGTGAATCTTGCTCATTGGTTTTGTCTGCTGCCAAGACTTCGTATCTGTTGCTGGTTGGTACATACGAGGAAATGGGTGGGGAGTGATATCCCGTTCCCACGAGTCACCAGGGGCTATGGCGCCTCCTCCTCCAAGGTGCTGTTTGCTTGCTGTTGAAGCTCTTTGGTAGTCCTTGGAGGTCATTGCCACGAAGCCCTAGTACTTCTTCTTGTAAAGTCTTGAATATACTCTGTTTCTTGTTCCCCCTCCCTTGTTCTAGTGGGGAATTTACAAGATGTCTGCTGGAAATACAACACAGCAGAGAAGAAACAGTCTAGGAGGTTCCTGGAGTGTGTGGAAGAGAACTTCCTCACACAGCTGGTATGTGAGCCTACCAGGGGAGGTGCCTCGCTTGACCTCCTGTTCACAAACAGAGAAGGACTGGCGGGAGATGTGGTGGTCAGAGGCCGTCTTGGACTTAGCGGCCATGATATGATTGAGTTCTCAATTCTTGGCAAAGTAAGGAGGGGGGTCAGCAGAACAACTACCATGGACTTCTGGAGGGCAGATTTTGGCCTGTTCAGGGCGCTGGTTGGGAGAGTCCCTTGGGAGGCAGTCCTGCAGGGCAAAGGAGTCCAGGAAGGCTGGGCACTCTTCAGGAAGGGAGCCTTGCAGGCAGAGGAGCAGGTTGTCCCCAAGTGCCACAAGATGGACCGATGGGGAAGACGACCAGCCTGGCTGAACAGGGAGCTTTTGCTGGCACTCAGGAAAAAAAGGAGAGTTTGCCACTTTTGGAAGAAGGGGCAGGCAACTCAGGAAGAGTACAGCAAGCAGCTGCGTGGTGCTTCGTTGCTGACTGGGGCTAAACCACGACAGTCCTTTTTGGCGCTCAACGTGGGGCTCGGCGGGTTTGAAATAAGGACAGGTTTGACTGGAATGCACTACATTGAAATTCCAGCTGTTATTGCTGTTTAGCTATTAATTGGCAGGCTTCTGTGCTTGCTATGGGGCTTGCTTCCCTCACTGTATATACATACGCTGTATGCCTTAAAGTCTAGTGCTCACTAGTGGCTGCTTTTTGCTTTCTCTGCTTGCTGTACCGCTGTACCAATTATCACCTTACTCTGCTGTGCCTGGGAACATTCTGATAACAGCAATGGCCAAGTGCCTGGGCTGGCAGATGGCCAGGGCCCCGCTGCTGTTTCTGTGTTGCTGTGCTGGACAGGCTGGAACACCAGTGTGAACTCGAGTCAAAGGGACTATGACCTGTGGATGAGTCCACGTGGGAGCAGGACACCCCGAAGCATCTGTGGCCGTGGCTAAGGCCATGCCAGAGCAGGTATATCTCGAAGCGTCTCTGGCCTTGCTTATGTCTGTGCCACAGCAGGTATACTTCTGAAGGAATTGTGGCCCAAGGATAAGTCCATGCTGGAGAAGGTGCACCTCAAAGTGTCTGTGGCTGTGGATGAGGCCGTGCTGCAGGAGGTGCACCTTGAAGCATCAGAGGCTGTGCATGAGGTCATGCTGGAGCACCTCAAAGTGTGTGGCCATGGATAAGCCCACAGCAGAGCAGGTTACTTCTGGGGGCACTGCAGCCATGGGCAAGGCCATGTTGGAGCAGGTTCACTTCAGGAAGACCCTTCAGGACTGTGGCTGTCGGTAAGGCCACGCTGGAGCAGGTATTATTCTGAAGCCATTGTGGCCCATGGAGAAGGCCACGCTGGAACAGGTGCACCTCAGAGTGACTGTGGCTGTGGATGAGTCTATGCCACAGCAGGTGTACCCCTGGAGAGACTGTGGCTCCTGGGTAAGGCTCCACTTGGAGCAGGTGCAACCCTAAAGGACTGCAGTCCGTGGATAAGTCCAAGCCAGAGCAGGGGCAAGGGGAGGAGTTCATTACAATGTTAGACCCGATGGTCTGGCCCAAAGGGGCCAGGGGTGGAGATTGTAATGGTTCTACCTTTAAACTGTTGCAACCTGTGATTTGAGTTGCATGTTACAGGAATTACTATAGCAGGAACCACCCGAACCAATGGAGGACAAGCCTTACGAGAAGCAGTGCGAGTGCATCAGTGACCTGACCTGAGCTGGCTTTGGTGCCCAGTAAGTCCACACAACACACCACCTCTCCTGTCCTGAGTGACCACCATAACAGATGGAGCCCAAAGTCATGGACTGAATGAACTCAGTGGACATTCCATGGACATTCCTGGACATTTTACAGGGGTGGTCCATAGACTAAGGGAATGATAAAGGATATCTGTGTATTTTATCAAAGGATGGGAAGGGGGGTGGAGGTCAATGAGGTTGTACTGAATAGTGTGGGACCTGAGCATGACGTAAATGGTATGGAATAAGGGGTGGAGAATGTGCTGCTGGGTAAGCTTGCATAGCCACCAGCTAGCTGGGGCAACCATTGGGGCTGCAACCTAAGCCTGCAGGTGAACAGAGCAGACAGCAGCCTGATAACTGGCAAAGTGCGCAGCCCTTCCCGCACGCACATCCATGTGAACTGCTGTGCAGTCTTTCAGTGCCACAGTTGGAATGGAATGGAATGCTTCCATTCCATTTCACTACAGAACAAGGTAGGCTAAACCATCCTCATGGTAACAAAAGAATTATTCTTTTAAAAGCAATAATGAAGTTTTCTATGTAGTACACAAAAGACTTAAAAAAAAGTCTTAAGAAAAATGTAATGCTATATATACAGTAAAAATCATAATACCTTGTAAATGCCATCATATCTGTTGCCTTCCTCTGGGGCATATTTGCTGATCCGTCGTCCTTTTGAACTGCGCACTACTCGGACTGGCTTGCCAGCTCTCCAATTCTTAGACTCTGCTCCATTTTTATCATCCAGTGGGGCATCACAGTTAAGGGCCAATGCCCTGAAAATCACATTAAATATCTTCATCAAAATAGATTGCTTTATAAAATGTAGTATTGAGAACCAGTGTGACAAGATCAAAATTGTTTGCTTTATCCAATTATGTTTACTAAGCAGAAGAAGAATTTGCAGTGAATTCTTCAGTAGACTGCAATTCCAATGGAAAAACTGAGATCAACTCTACCGTGTGTGAGAAGAGGAATTGGAATACAATATATATTTAGTTCCAAATGTTCACTATGAAAACTCAGCTAATATAGTTAAATAAAAGAAACCAATCCCTTTAGGTTTAATATTTTTGCATTTTTAAAAATAATTATTTATCAAGTAACATGGAAGGTTTTAAAAAAGTTGTAACAATGGCAAATTATCTCTCTGAGTCCATGTTACTGCATATTTTTAGGCTTTTAACGTGTGCATGAATTGTTAAACATTATGAAAAGTAACATATGGAAAAAAGTACATAGTGACTATCCAAAAATATATCTGTAACAAATATTACTCCTCTTAGTCTATTAACTACCTAAGTTTATGAGTTAAATGCTATGGACTAATTCAGAGACAAGCAAAACATCATGTTCTTCTTTTCTATGTATTTTGATCTGGAATAGTATAGATGGATCATCAAAGATTCAGAAAATAATAAATATCAGTAAACACCACAAAAATGTTTTTCCTTGTTTAGTTGCAGCGTCTCCCACATCACATGTTAGCTTTAAGAATGGATGAGAATAAGAATTTATATGCATGAGGGGGAAAAGTATTGGTTTTGGCAGAAAGTGAAAAATCTTTATGGATAAACCTTTATCCTTCCAGAAGGAACACAGGGGAATAAATCTCATGGAGAGAGCTGGCATTTCTTAGAGGAACATTATAATAATGTAGAGGAACATTAAGCAACAGTATTTATATTGTCTAAATTTAGCTATTTGGATCTCCATATAATCGATGAGCAGGAGTAGGCTCCAGCTTGCTCTGAGTCTCTCCTGAAGCACTCACTTTTATCCGCTATTTATATAGGTGTCCTATTCTAGACACTTGGAGTAAGATAGTATGAATCCCTCCCTGACTAAACAGTTTGAACATAAAAGTATTTTCATAGCCCTACATTGATTTTAGTGTGGATGAACAAAGGTTCAAATCCAACCATGGACCACAACAGAAACAATGGCGCTCAGAAAAATATGGCAAAACCTACAGCCTGCAATACACAGAAAAGTAAGGAGAGGTGAAGTAATGCAGGTTTTAAAAATATTTCTTTTGTACAGACAAAATAAGAAAACATTCTGGACAAACAAAAACCCAGTTCTGATTCTATTACATGCAACCATACTGTCCTCCTCCAGTCCTCACAAGGGTTAAGAACATTAGACCCAAAGCAAGGACTACCACCAGCCAGTCAAAACGGATAACTGGTAGCACCACATGATACTCCATGCACCTCAATTACTACAAAGCAACCAGACACACACTTTGCCAATGGCTTTCACAACCATTTGCTGAGAGCAGAGGAACGGTGAGACTAAGGAGCCTAGGTTTTGTTCCAGGTTCCAATAAAAAGTTTGCTTTAATGATTAAAAGCCATTATAAACCTGCTGCTCAAGTCTATTTTTTGTCTCTCTTCTTTCCATGCTCTTGTTTCTGTTACATCTATCTCCTCATCCTCCGTCAGTATCCCAGTCAGGCTTTTCTTCTTTCTCCTCTGAGAACCAGCACAGAGCCTGAAAGAATGCCTCCCCACTCAATTTTCATGCTTGACAGAAGCACAGCACATGCAGTGTCAGATCTGGTAGAGAAAGTCCCAGTCAACCTTAGCACCCCATAGCCACTGCATGGTTAGTTGCTTCATGCAGATGGCATACATTTAGAAATGTAAAGGTATTGAGAATTCCTAGAGTTTAGGCAGGCTATTTACAGAACATGAATATACTTTAAGCAAGTTTCTAATTTATTCTTTCAAACCTTCTTTTTTCCTCAGTCAGTTGGTTTTGCCTACAATTTGGCAAAAATTAGACCAACTTTTATCAGGTACATAAAAAAACACAACCTAAAGGCAAAGCAATACTAATTCCCTGTTCTTCATACAAAGTATGAAGGCACTAAAGGCTATCAAAAATATATAACATTTCTTTTAGGATGGGCAAATGAACATACTTTCTTCATACCTAACTTTCATAAATTGTTAAAGCATTTAAGATGAAACTTTATAAGAACAATCTGAGGCAAACACCCAGCAGAGAAAATTTCAGCTTAAGAGGTTTGTTTGTCAAACTTCTAATCAACCGAAAACCAAGTCTTTTCATAAGAAGTGTTAGACAATTTCAACTAGATACATAGCTACCAGCTGAACCTGTAATACAGCATAATATTTTAATCAGTTACAAATACTTCTTTAAAACAACGTAACACCATGTTTGACAAAATTCCTCTAAACAGCAGGAGGTATCACTGTTTACAGTAGCAGAAGATTTATAAGAGGGAAAAAAATTTGCAAAATATCATTTTTAAATTAAAGGAATAAAACTCAACTCTTCGGTCTGGAACATTTTAAAATTTAGTCTTAAAACCTTACCTGTTCATGTGTGTTAATGTTTGATCAAATGAATGTTCTCCAATTCTTTTATTTCCAGAAAGATCTCTACCTCCACTCCCAGTATAAGTGAATTCATCTCCTCGGTCCTGTGTAAGAAGATTATCCTCTGTTTTAGCATTCCATATTAAAGCATCTGAACTGAAAACCTTCTCCATCATTGTTTGTATTTACTCAAACAAGAACAATTGCCTGAGGCAAAGAAAAACATGTGCTCAGTTTTAACATCCTTTCAGAGTAACCATGACAGCAAAAAGCTACTGGTTCAGATGCAACATATTCATCAGAAAGTGATTATAAAAAAGTATACTTGCCTTAAAAAATTATTTTAACTCCTCAAGCATTACTTTTAGTCACACAAATATTTCTGATAGAGGGAAAGCATTCTAGCTAGTGTTTACTTATTCTCTTAACTTCACAGCTTACAAGAAAATACCATTTGGAAAATATGTAATACATCACTCAGAGGCCTCACTTCTGCTTGTTCATGGGACTGAGCATCAATATGGCAAAGCACTTTGTACTTAAGCACAAGACAAGTGCTTTACTTCAGTAACACTATACTCATTTACTATCAAGTAAAAAAATTCAGGAAAAAAATCCAAAGAAAAAGGAGGCGTCTAAGGTTTTTAGGGTGTTGTTGTTTTTTGGTTTTTCTTTTTTTGCATTTGCAGAGGTCACCCCCACCTCAATTTCAGTTTTTCTGAACTGCTAAGAGCTTAGAAGGCTCATTCAGATGCAAATTTTATAAACTGTCATAATTCTGTAGTAGTCTGTATTTACTAATGAGGAATTATGTGAAATTGAATGAAGGTTGATTAAATGTTCCTTTAAAACAAACTTTAAAAATAATGAAAATATATATATTGCTTAAGTGAAGCCACTATTAGTATTTTTTCTTTAACCTGTCACAAATTCACAATAGTTGTAACAAATCTAGTTATTTTAGAAAGGACACAGTGGGCATCTGCTACCGACCTCCTAACCATGGTGACAAAGCCGACGAAGCGATATTTGGGGCACTAAAGCAAGCTTCTGGCCAACAGAACCTGGTCCTGATGGGTGACTTCAACTACCCAGACATCTGCTGGAAGAACAATATGGCAGCTTGCATGTCATCCACCAAGTTCCTGCAATGTAGAGAGGACTGTTTCCTGATACAAATGCTAGATGTGCCAACCAGGAATGAGGCACTGCTGGACTTGCTATTCACAAACCGAGAAAGCCTGCTTTGTAATATCTCAGTTAGTGATAGCCTTGGCTGCAGTGACCACAATATTGTGGACTTCGGGATCCTGCTGAGTGTGCTGAAGGTCAGCTCTAAGACAAGGATTCTGGATTTTAGAAGAGCGAACTTCAGTGCACTCAGGGCTCAGTTGGGAGGGATTCGATGGGAAGCTTCCATGGAATACAAAGGAGCTAGTGAGAGCTGGGAATTCTTCAAGAACTCTCTCTTGGAAGCACAAAGCCAATTTATCCCCTACAAAGGAAAGGGAAGTAAGCGGAGCAAGAGGCCCCCATGGCTCCACCATGACCTCCTGGGTCTACTCAAATCCAAAAGGGAAGCACACCAGAAATGGAGAAGTGGAGGATTATCCACCGAGAACTACAAGGGCATAGCCAGAGCGTGCAGAGATGCAGTCAGAAAAGCAAAAGCCCAGCTCGAATTGAAAATGGCCGTAGATGTCAAAAATAACAAGAAAGTGTTCTTCAGGTATGTCAACCACAAGCAGAAAAAGAAGGAAAACATAGGCCCACTGTAAAACAGAAAAGGAGAATCAATCACCAATGATGCTGAAAAGGCAGAGGTCCTCAACACCTACTTCACCTCTGTCTTTACCAGCACTGTAGGGTCCCAGGCTTTGGGAAGAAAACTGCCAATTGAACCAAACACCGACCCACCATCGGTGAAGGAAGAGTTAGTATATGAATTACTACAGGAGCTTGACCCCCACAAATCAATGGGCCCTGACGCCATCCACCCGAGGGAGTTGAGAGAGCTGGCTGACATCATCGCAAGGCGGCTCTCCATAATCTTTGAGAAGTCATGGAGAACGGGGGATGCCCCAGAGGACTGGAGGAAAGCAAATGTTACCCCTAGCTACAAGAAGGGCTCGAGGGAGGATCCGGGTAACTATAGGCCCATCAGCCTTACTTCAATCCCCAGGAAAGTTATGGAACGAATCCTCCTGGGGGCCATCACAAGTCAATTGAAGCACCTGATTGGGAAAAGCCAACATGGCTTCACTAAAGGCAGATCGTGCTTGACAAACCTGGTGGCCTTCTATGACAAAGGGACTTGCCTGGTTGGCATGGGGAAGGCGGTGGACGTTGTCTACCTGGACTTCTCCAAGGCCTTTGATACGGTCCCCCACAGCCTCCTCCTGGAGGAATTAATGCGTTATGGCCTAGACAAGTGGTCTGTGCAGTGGGTGGGGAATTGGCTGACAGGCCGCACCCAAAGGGTGGTGGTAAATAGCTCCTCCTCAAACTGGCAACCTGTCACTAGTGGAGTCCCCCAGGGATCGATATTGGGCCCAATATTATTCAACATCTTCATAAGCAACCTGGATAATGGGATCAAGTGTAGTCTGATGAAGTTTGCGGATGACACCAAATTGAGTGGGGAAGTAGACACTCCAGAAGGGAGAGCTGCTCTGCAGAAAGATCTGGATATGCTGGAAGAGTGGGCCAGCAAGAACCTGAAGTTCAACAAGGAAAAGTGTCAGATCATGCACCTGGGAAAACATAATCCGGGAGTGCAGCACAGACTGGGATCCACGTGGCTGGAGAGCAGCTCTGTGGAAAGGGACCTGGGGGTCCTGGTGGACAGGAAGCTCAACATGAGCAAACAGTGTGCTGCTGCAGCCAAGAAGTCCAACAGGATGCTGGGTTGCATCAAAAAGGGCATCACCAGCAGAGAGAAAAAAGTCATTATCCCACTCTACTCAGCACTTGTCAGGCCACACCTGGAGTACTGTGTACAGTTCTGGTCCCCTCTATACAAAAAGGATGTGGACAGGCTGGAAGGGGTCCAGAGAAGGGCCACCAAGATGATCAAAGGACTGGGAAGCCTGCCATATGAGGATAGGCTGGGAGAACTAGGTTTGTTCAGCCTTGAGAAAAGGAGGCTTAGAGGGGATCTCATCACCGTGTACCGGTACTTAAGGGGTAGCTACAAAGAAGATGGAGACTCCCTTTTTACAAGGAGTCACATGGAGAGGACAAGGGGGAATGGACATAAATTGCTCTTGGGGAGATTCCGATTGGACACCAGAGGGAAATTTTTCACAGTGAGGACAGTCAACCATTGGAATAATCTCCCCAGGGAAGTGATTGACTTGGCCACGTTGGACACCTTCAAGAGTCGTCTGGACAGGGCGCTGGGCCATCTTGTTTAGACTCTGCTCTTCCCAGAAAGGTTGGACTAGATGATCCCTGAGGTCCCTTCCAACCTGTGATTCTGTGATTCTGTGATATTTATAATAATGTCTCTCTTTTAAAATGCAAAACTTTTACAAAGCATGAAGCACTAATATAAAATGAATACTTAGCAAATTAGTAATTTTCATATCAAGTTTCAGAGCAAAAAACCTGAACATACTGATATGCAGTAGTAAAATTCAATCAATTTCTAACCATTATTAAATGTTTGACATCTGCATGGAACCAATACCAATCCACTGCAAGATTATTACAGCTAATTTAAGACTGGCAATAACAGAACAAGAGAAATGTCATGACAGAGAAATGTTGGTTGTAAAGGGCCGTAAAGTAATTACAGAAATGCTGTTTCCTTTATATTGTGTAGAAAAATCTTAATAAATTCAGCAACAGAGCTACTGGAGCATTTACCTTTCCTTTTTATTTAGATACAACAAAAAGAAAATACTAGAAGGTAAAAAATTGGGGTTGGAAAAAATACTGAATATAGAATATTTAAGGAAGTGAGAGTAATCAGAAACTGGGAGGTGTTTTAACCTCTTTTACAGCATTGTTGAAACAAGTAATGGAATAGCATATTTAAAAGGATGTTAAAAAACCTGGAGGGGAAACCAGCAAATAAATGAACAAGACTGGAGAAACTCACAAGAGACAAAGGGTATAGTCTGTTTAGTTTAGCAAAAATAGCTTATGTACAAATACCTTCATGAAGGTACCTTCATGAATACTGAAAACAAAAACATATTTTATCTAACAGACAAACATAAATCAAGAAGAAATGGATAGAGGCTTAAGTCAGGCAAATTAAAATGAAAGGCACATATTTAAATATATTTATAATTAACCACTATAACCAGTTTCCATGGGAAGCAGGGAATTCTCAAACTTTTGAAGCCTTCAAAGTAAAATTAGATGACTCTGGAAGATATTATTTAGTCAAAGCTATATTTTAGCTATTGAGCTTAACAAAGAGATAAGATGTAAGGCCTGGGCATACATACTTACTTGTCCTATACCCCTTCAGTGTTCTACACGTGAATGGGCAAATTGCTACAGTTTTGGGGCAAACTGAAAATCCAGGAGAAGGAAAGTGAGGAACAAACAGAATGCTATCATTTTAGCAGAATAACATCTTTAAGCACTTGCACCTTAGCCATCTCAATGGGGGTAGGGGATGGAGATCCACATGGCAACAAAGATGCAAGGATTGTCAATGTGTTAGAAACCACAGAAGCATGTGAGAACAGTCACATAGGAATTAGGGATTCTCCGCTGTCCTGGTTTCAGCTGGGATAGAGTTAATTTTCTTCCCAGTAGCTAGTATGGGGCTATGTTTTGGATTTGTGCTGGAAACAGTGTTGATAATGCAGAGATGTTTTAGTTGTTGCTAAGTAGCACTTACACTAGTCAAGGACTTTTTCAGCTTCCCATGCTCTGCCAGGTGCACAAGAACCTGGGAGGGGACACAGCCAGAACAGCTGACCCCAACTGACCAAAGGGATAACCCATACCATATGACGTCATGCTCAGCAATAAAAAGCTGGGGTAGGAAGAAGGAAGGGGGGGAAATGTTCGGAGTGATGGTGTTTGTCTTCCCAAGTAATCGTTATGCGTGGTGGAGCCCTGCTTTCCTGGAGGCAGCTGAACACCTGCCTGCCGATGGGAATTAGTGAATGAGTTCCTTCTTTTGCCTTGCTTCCATGCGCAGCTTTTGCTTTCCCTATTAAACTGTTTTTATCTCAACCCACGAGTTTCCTCTCTTTTACTCTTCTGATTCTCTCCCCCATCCCGCTGGGGTGGGGGGAGTGAGCGAGTGGCTGTGTTGTGCTTGGTTGCTGGCTGGGGCTAAACCACAATAACGAATTAAGGTGTATGAAGACCCAAGTTTGAAGAATAAGAAGCCTGCCTAAAGGAAATATTCTGTAGTCTGAAAAAAGTATCTTAATCTTAAATGTCATTAATTGTAATGAACAGATTGACAAGATTTTGCATAGTTAGTGGCAACTGAAAACATGTCCACTGCTCTCACCTATATTAAAATTCCAGTTTGTAGTAACATTTCACAATTTTATAAACCCTTAGTGCTATACCAATATCTATTAAATATATTTTTCATTATTACTGAAGAAGTCTAAAATTTTCTAATGCCAAACCTCTCTCGTTTTACAACAATGGCTTGTCTGTTTCCTGTTACTTTTATATGATGGTGCAACCTCTGTCAAATTAAATTCCCACTGGAAGTCACTAAGTGGGTAATGAAGAATTGCAACTCCAAAACCTTTACCATAAAGGTCACAAAAGTAGAATAGTTAAAATAGCTCTATTAATACAAGCCTCATTTTTGTCACTTCAAAGAAAGCCCCCAGGCCTGTATACCATAAAGTTCTAGTGGTTACTGTTTGGATGATGTAAAATTCTGCAGTCATTTCTCCACTCTAAATATTACTACGGTACATACTTCCTGATCTGCAGGACTGCTACTTTATGTAGTGACAAACTAACTCAGCTACAAAGGAACTCACTTGATTGAACTCAAGTATCTGTGCAGGCATGCCAGAAACGCTCTTGTGTTTATTTCAAAAACACTACACTGGTGTCTTCATCATAAAGTTATCACATGTAAAGTCTATCCCACCAACTGTATGGACAGTCTTAGAAGCCAAGTTTTTATATAAACTGATTGATGGGAACAAATGGGAAGATGTTCCTGTTCAAACTTTCAGTCCTGGCCACTTTTTACTTCTATATGGCATTATGTGGAGCAATAGGACTCTGATCTCAAGTGCTCATTCAGTATTCCTGGAGGGCCAGAGCTTAAGTTTTGAAGCCATTTTACAGCAAGCTATAGTCTACGTAATGAAGCAAGGCAAGTTAAGCATGCTGTCTAAACCAGAGTCATTATTCAAACTATGAGGTCTGAAAAAATGCAGGGAAAAATGTTGTGCTTTTGTTAGATGCGATTTAACACAAAGAAGTTCAATTTCAATATTTGTACAAAAACTCTTTCATACTTCACCTGGCTTAGAAGGAGAGGTTTTATATGGAACTATAAGGAAAAATAATGTGATACTGAAAAAGGTAGGCTTAATGCTCAGCAAAAACCCAGCATTGTAGCTTGGGGGGGGGGGGGAAACACAGATCTTTAATATTACATTCTGCTAGCATTTTACTTTGTGTAGGAACTACTGCTACTGTGGCAGCTCTGACTAATCAGAAATGAAGTATCAAACAATAAAGGCATCAAGATTTTATACTTCTGTTAGCTAAAGTTTAAAAGTCAGAGTTCAAAAGATGACATACTTAATTCTGGCTGACTTTATCGGAATATTAAGATTGGCAGGTAAAACACAGAATCACAGAATCACAAAATGGTAGATATTTAGAGGTATTGATGAAATCCCCCCCTCAGTCTTCTCTTCTCCAGGCTGAACAAACCCAAGACTCTCAGCCTTTCCTCCTAAGAGAGATGCTCCAATCCCCTGATCACCTTGGTAGCTCTCTGTGGGACTTGCTCAAACAGTTCCACATCCTTCTTAAACTGGGGGGGCCCAAAACTGGACACAGTACTCCAAATGCGGTCTCACTAGGGCGGAGTAGAGGGGGAGGATAACCCCTCTCAACCTGCTGACCACACTCCTTTTAATGCATCCCAGGATACTGTTGGCCTTCTTGGCCACAAGGGCACATTGTTGGCTCATGGCCAGCTTGCTGTCCACCAGCACTCCCAGGATCTTCTCAGCAGAGCCGCTTTCCACACAGATGACTATAGCAGGAACCACCCGAACCAATGGAGGACAAGCCTTACGAGAAGCAGTGCGAGTGCATCAGTGACCTGACCTGAGCTGGCTTTGGTGCCCAGTAAGTCCACACAAGACACCACCTCTCCTGTCCTGAGTGACCACCATAACAGATGGAACCCAAAGTCATGGACTGAATGAACTCAGTGGACATTCCGTGGACATTCCTGGACATTTTACAGGGGTGGTCCATAGACTAAGGGAATGATAAAGGATATCTGTGTATTTTATCAAAGGATGGGAAGGGGGGTGGAGGTCAATGAGGTTGTACTGGATAGCGTGGGACCTGAGCATGACGTAAATGGTATGGAATAAGGGGTGGAGAATGTGCTGGTTTCAGCTGGGACAGAGTTAATTTTCTTCCCAGTAGCTAGTATGGGGCTATGTTTTGGATTTGTGCTGGAAACAGTGTTGATAATGCAGAGATGTTTTAGTTGTTGCTAAGTAGCACTTACACTAGTCAAGGACTTTTTCAGCTTCCCGTGCTCTGCCAGGTGCACAAGAACCTGGGAGGGGACACAGCCAGAACAGCTGACCCCAACTGACCAAAGGGATATTCCATACCATATGATGCCATTGCTCAGCATACAGAGCTGGGGGGAGAAGAAGGAAAGAGGGGGACGTTAGGGGTTATGGTGTTTGTCTTTCCAAGTAACCATTACGCATGATGGAGCCCTGCTTTCCTGGAGATGGCTGAACACCTGCCTGCCAATGGGAAGTAGTGAACAAATTCCTTGCTTTGCTTTGCTTGTACGTGCGTCTTTTGCTTTCCCTATTAAACTGTCTTTATCTCAGTCCATGAGTTTTCTCACTTTTACCCTTCTGATTCTCTCCCCCATCCCACTGGGGTGGGGGGAGTGAGCGAGCAGCTGTGTGGTGCTTAATTGCTGACTGGGGCTAAACCACAACATCCCCCAAAAAGGGTGGCAGGATCAATATCCCAGCCGAAGTGCAGCTACACCAATGCATGCAGCATGGACAACAAACAGGAGGAGTTGGAAGCCATTGTGCAGCTGGAAAATGATGATGTAATTGCTGTCACGGAAACATGGTGGGATGACTCACACAACTGGAGTGCTGCAATGGATGGCTACAAACTCTTCAGAAGGGATAGGCAAGGAAGGAGAGGCAGATGGGTAGGCCTGCATGTTAGGGAGTGTTTTCACAGTCAGGAGCCTGATGATGGTGATGAAAGGGTGGAATGTCTATGGCTAAGAATCAGGGGAAAGGCCAACAAGGCAGGTATCATGGTGGAAGTCTGTTATAGACCACCCAACCAGGATGAAGAGGCAGCTGGGAGAAGTCTCATGATCACTAGCCCTTGTTCTCATGGGGGACTTGAACTTAGAAGATGTCTACTGGAAATACAATACAGCAGAGAGGAAACAGTCTAGGAGGTTCCTGGAGTGTGTGGTAGATAACTTCCTGACAGAATGTGCTGGTTTTGGCTGAGATAGAGTTAATTCTCTTCACTGTAGTGCCTGTAGCAGTCAGGGACCTTTCCATGCTCTGCCACGTGGGAGGGGTGGGGCCACAGCCAAGACAGCTGACCGGGGCTGGCCAATGGGATATTCATTCCATACCATGTGATGCCATGACCAGTATATTAACCGGGGCAGTTGGCATGCAGGGGGGCAGTTGCAGCTTGGGGACTGGTGGTGTCAGGTTGGCGGGCAGTTGTGTCACGTGCTGTTTGTTTTGGTTGTTCGTTCCCCCTTCCTTCCCCCCCTGGGTTTTGCGCCTCTCTCATTGTTTTCCTTTTCACTGCATTATTGTTGCTATTGTCATTATTATTGTTTTATTTAAATTATTTATTTAATTATTAAACTGTTCTTATCTCAACCCATGAGCTTTACCCTTCTGATTGTCTCCCCCAGCCCACCGGTGGGGGAGTGAGCAAGCGGGTGTGTGGGGCTGAGTTGCCAGCTAAACCACAACAGTCTTTTTTGGTGCCCAACGTGGGGCTTCTTCAGCACATGTCACCTCCTCCTCTGGTGATCTTACAAAGTCTTTGCCTTCTGGCCAGTCCATGATCAGTTCCAATATTCCTGGGTGACTGGGGTTCCCTACTCGAGCCCATTGGTTGATCAGTGCAACCCATTTAATCCATGTAGCATCAGTTGCATGATGTGTAGAGGGGACCTTTCCTTTGAGCAAAAGGACGCTTATTCCTAACAGCTGAGGCACTAGTCCATAGAGGTGGAGAGTAGGACATATCTTTTTTGAGTTGCTGGACCTCTTGGCATAGAGAATTAACTCTATCCCAGCCAAAACCAGCACACACAGCTGGTGAGTGAGGCAACTAGGGAAGGTGCCCTGCTGGACCTGTTTGTGAACAGAGAAGGACTTGTGGGTGATGTGATGGTTGGAGGCCGTCTTGGGCATAGTGATCATGAAATGATAGTTTTCGATTCTCGGAGAAGTAAGGAGGCAGGTCAGCATAACTGCTACCTTGGACTTCTGGAGGGCAGACTTTGGCCTGTTTAGGGACCTGGCTGACAGAGTCCCTTGGGAGACAGTCCTGAATGGCAAAGGAGTCCAGGAAGGCTGGACATTCTTCAAGAACAAAATCTTAAAGCTGCAGGAGCAGACTGTCCCCATGTGCCAAAAGACAAGCTGGCGGGAAAGAAGACCAGCCTGGCTGAACAGACAGCTTTGGCTGTAATACAGGGAAAAAAAGAGAGTTTATGACCTTTGGAAGAAGGGCCAGGCAACTCAGGAGGACTATAAAGATGTTGTGAGGTCATGCAGGGAGAAAATTAGAAGGGCCGAAGCCCAATAAGAACTTAATCTGGCTACTGCCATAAAAGACAATAAAAAATGTTTCTATAAATACATTAGGAACCAAAGGAGGGCTAAGGAGAATCTCCATCCTTTATTGGACGCGGGGGAAACATAGTGACAAAGGCTGAGGAAAAGGCTGAGGAAAAGGCTGAGGTGCTTAATGTCTTCTTTAATAGCAAGACCAGTTATTTTTGGGGCACCCAGCCCCCTGAGCTGGAAGACAGGGTCAAGGAGAAGCATGGAGCCCCCATAATCCAAGGGGAAATGGTTAATGACCTGCTACGCCACTTAGACATACACGAGTCTACGGGGCCAGATGGGATCTGCCCAAGGGTACTGAGGGAGCTGGTGGAAGTGCTCACCAAGACACTCTCAGCCCTTTATCAGCAGTCCTGGCGAACAGGGGAGGTCCCAGATGACTGGAGGTTAGCAGATGTGACGCCCATCTACAAGAAGGGCCAGAAGGAGGATCCAGGGAACTACAGGCCTGTCAGCCTGACTTCAGTGCCAGAGAAGGTTATGGAGCAGATTATCTTGAGTGCCATCATGTGGCACATACAGGACAACCCAGGGATCAGGCCCAGTCAGCATGGGTTTATGAATGGCAGGTCCTGCCTGACCAACCTGATCTCCTTCTATGACAAGGTGACCCACTTAGTGGATGAGGGAAAGGCTGTGAATATTGTTTACCTGGACTTTAGTAAAGACTTTGACACCGTTTCCCACAGCATTCTCCTAGAGAAACTGGCTGTTTATGGGTTGGATGGGCATACTCTCTGCTGGATAAAAAAACTGGCTGTATGGCCAGGCCCAAAGATTTGTGGTGAATGGAGTTAAATCCAGTTGGCAGCCAGTCACAAGTGTTGTTCCCCAGGGCTCAGTATTGGGGCCAGTTCTGTTCAATATCTTTATAAATGACCTGGGCAAGGGGATTGAGTATGCCCTCAGCAAGTTTGCAGACTACACCAAGTTGGGTGGGAGTGTAGAACTGCTTGAGGGCAGAAAGGCTGTACAGGGGGATCTGGACAGGCTGGATTGATGGGCCAAGGTCAACTGTATGAGATTCAACAAGACTAAGTGCCGGGTGGTGCCCTTGGGTCATAGCAACCCCATGCAATGCTACAGGCTTGGGGAAGAGTGGCTGGAAGCTGCCTGGCAGAGAAGGACCTGGTGGTGCTGGTTGACAGCTGGCTGAATATGAGCCAGCAGTGTACCCAGGTGGCCAAGAAGGCCAATAGCATCATTGTATCAGGAATAGTGTGTCCAGCAGGAGTAGGGAATTGACTGTCCCTTGGTACTCAGCACTGTTGAGGCCGCACCTTGAATACTGTGTTCAGTTTTGGGCCCCTCACTACAAGAAGGACATCGAGGTGCTGGAGCATGTCCAAAGAAGAGTAACGAAGCTGGTGAAGGGTCTGGAGAGCAGGTCTTATGAGGAGCGGCTGAGGGAACTGGGGCTGTTTTCTCTGGAGGAAAAGGAGGCTGAGGGGAGACCTTATCGCTCTCTACAACTACCTGAAAGGAGGTTGTAGCAAGGTGGGTGTTGGTCTCTTTTCCCAAGTAACAAGTGATATGGTGAGAGGAAATGGTCTCAACCCTGAAAGGGTTGTCAGCCATTGGAACAGGCTGCTCAGGGAAGTGGTTGAGTCACTGTCCCTGGAGGTATTTCAAGACATGTAGATGTGGTGCTTAGGGACATGGTTTAGTGGTGGACTTCGTATTATTAGGTTAACGGTTGGACTTGATGAAACCTAAATGGTTCTATGATCCTATGATAATCGTTACAGATCAAATAACCAGAGGATGGCATCTCTTAGCACTTTTTAGTATATCAGTACCCCTTATCTCATTTCTGTTCATCTTCTCAAAAGAACTTCACATGCCAAAACATCAGACAAAATATAGTCATGGGGAAAGACAACACAATTGCTGGTATAGGAAGAAAACAGGACTGATGAGCAACTTAAACAGAGCCCTCATCATATCAAAGAAGAACGGGGGTACTGATTTGGTGGAAGGGGGGAAATGGAAAGGACGTTGAACCTCTGATATAATCTAGTGAGGATATTAGCAAGGTGGGTGTTGGTCTCTTTTCCCAAGTTACTAGCAATAGGACGAGAGGAAATGGCCTCAAGCTGCATCAGGGGAAGTTTAGATTGGCTATTAGGAAAAATTTCTTTATTGAAAGAGTGGTCAGACGCTGGAAAAAGCTGCCCAGAGAGGTGGTGGAGTCACCATCCCTGGAGGTCTTCATTTATCACTTTGTTTTACTTTGCCTGTGTTGTGGTTCACCCTCAGTTGGCAACTAAACACCACGCAGCCGCACGCTCACTCCCCCCCACCCCTGTGGGATGGGGAAGAGAATCGGAAGAGCAAAAGAACTTGTGGGTTGAGATAAGCACAGTTTAATAATTACAATAAAACAATAATTATAATAATGATTGTGATAATAATGACAATAATGTTAATATAATAAAAGGGAAAAGGGAAAAAAGAACCAGAAACACAAACGATACAACCGCTCACCACCCGCCGACCGACGCTGCCCGTCCCCGAGCCGCGATTGCTGCCTCCCTCCCCCGGCCAGCCCCTCCCAGTTAACATACTGGGCATGACGTTACGTGGTACGTAATATCCCTTTGGTCAGTTTGAATCCGCTCTCTTGGCTGTGCCCCCTCCCCTTCCGGCTTCTTGTGCACCCGGCAGAGCTTGGGAAGCTAGAAAAGTACTTAACTAGTACAAGCGCTACCCAGCAACAGCCCAAACATCTGTGTGTTATCTCAACATTGTTTTAATGCTAAGTTCAAAGCACAGCACTACGCCAGCTAGCGTGAAGAAAATTAACTCTATCCCAGCTAAAACCATGACAGCCTGGGAGAGCTATGATAAAAGCACTGGCTTTGAGACTAATTTGTTATTTGGGTCCTATATTGCTGCTGTCCCAGTACTCCAAGAACCATGTAATGGAGACAGTCACCTTCCCACTTTTCTCCTGGGAGAATCACTTTCTGGAGAGAATGAAGAATGCCATTGTGCTGAGTTTAAGTGGCAAGGTTTTGGGGCGGGGGGAGCGGGCTGCACTGCAGGGGTGGCCTGCAGCCATATGAGAAGAGGCCAGGGGCTACCCTGTGCAGGACACAACTGGTTCCAGCTGGCTCAGCAATAGACCCACCATTGGCCAAAGGTGAACCAGTCAGCAAAGCTGGAGGCACCTCTGTGAAAATGTATTTAAGAAAGGGAAGAATGCTGCACAGGCAGTGTGAGGGGTGAGGAAAAAAAAGTGTGAGAAACAATCCTTCAGACACCAAGGTCAGAGAAGAAGGAGGGGGAGGAGGTGCTTCAGGCACCAAAGCAGATATTCCTCTGCAGCCTGTGAAGAAGACCACAGTTGAGCAGGTTTTTCCCTGCAGCTCGTGAAGAGGACCATGACAGAGCAGGTATCCCACTGCAGCCCATGAAGGATCCCACACTGGAGTAGGTGGTAATTTCCTGAAGGAACTGCAACCCATGGAGGAGCCCAAACTGGAGCAGGTTCTCCTGACAGGAACTGGAGCTTGTGGAGAACCCACACTGGAGCAGGTTTGTCCTCAAGGACTGCAGCTCATGGAGAGGACCCACGCTGGATTAAGGGAAAAGTGTGAGGAGGAAGGAGCTGCAGAGGACAACTGTTATGGAGTGATCGCATGCCACCCCCCATTCCCCATCCCCCCTGCACTGCTCAGGGCCAAGGGGAGGAGGTAGAGGAGTCAGGAATGAAGGAGCGAATTTGATCCTGGGGTGGGGGGAGATGTTGTTTTAATTTGTCTTTGTTTCTCACCATCCTACTCTTTTTTTAATTGGCAATAAATTAAATTAATTTTACACGAGTCAAGTCTTTTTTGTTCATGACAGCAATGAGTAAGTGATCTCTGTGTCCTTATCTCGATCCACGAGCTCTTCCATCTTATTTTCTCCTCCTGTCCTGTTGAGGAGGTGGAGTGTGAGAACAGTTAGGCAGGCATCTGGCAGCCAGACAAGGTCAATCCACCTCGGGCACCTACCTCTTCCTTTCCTGGATACCAGATGCCCTTAAAGTAGCAGACACTTTCCTTCCACATACCCTTACATCATGGGCTACATAGCCTTTAAATGAACAAAATAGGCACCATGCTTATTTGATGGGAGAATGAAAAAATCTACAAAACAGCCTAAATTATAATATAGTATTATTTTTGTGTGTGTGTGAATAATACAGTATAAAGACACACAAGGAATATCCATTTGAGGAAACAAAAAACCAACACCCACACACTTGAGGAACTAACAGGTAATAGAGCTGAGTATTTGACTATGGGTCCTCCTTGAGCCCCATTACCTCAAAAGAAGGCATTAGATGTGCCATGAGCAGAGAGGTGCCTATTTACAAGTGCTCTAGAGAGTAATTCAGTTTTCCAACATTCCAGTATAAACTGGGTCCTAGGCTTTATCTCAAGCTCCTCAGACTAGCAGTATCCAAGAACACCATGTTCAAACTAGGCAGACAAAGAGCTCAAATCTGATGTTATAGAGACAGGCTAGATATAATTCATCTAAAATTTATATCCATGATCCATATGACCCTAGTTCCATTTCATTACTGAATGTTTCGAAAATTGCAATTTACTTTTATTTTTTTGGGAAAATAGTACTGTCTTAAAATGCAGTCAGTGTACTCTCTTAAGTTAAAGAGGTATATACAATATGTGTGCTATTCAAGATGTATTTTCAGGGTTATTTTTTTTAAAGTGCCATCCAGCTCAAACTGGCAAGAAAACAAATAGTATTCTCTGACAAGCGTAACTATTATTCACTACTACTTGTTTGCCTTAAAGCAGAATGATCATAGTTGGAACACTTCCTAGAAAGGGTTACACAGATTTGGGGAACTTAGAAATCATCTGAAGTGTTTTGCATTGTTAAGGGGATTTACTTCACCACCACCACCAAGAAGAATGGGGTTTTAAGGGAGGAGAAGGAATTTTTTCTCTTTTAGAGAAAAAAATGCATGAGGGAAAGTATATACCAAAAATATATTTTCAGTGTCTTCTGTAACCGAAGACACAAGATTTGGAGGTCTCAACACTACAGCTTCCCCTGTTCCCATTGTTTCATTAAACTACCAAATCATTTTTAAGGAAAACAGTCTGATGAGAAGGTTCATTATATGGTTTCGTATCATTTCTACTTCCAAATGCCTCTTTCATTGAAACACCTCTACAGAACTAGTCTGTCAAGTTATTCACCTCTTGTGGTGGGTTAACCTTGGCTGGATGCCAGGTGCCCACCAAGCTGCTCTGTCACTCTCCCTCCTCAGCAGGACGGGGAAAAACTAAGGTGAAAAAAGCTGTGGGTCAAGGTTGCATTGAGTTTGCGTGGCAAGGTTTTGGTAGTGGGGGGCTGCAGGGTTGGCTTCTGTGAGAAGACACCAGGAGCTGTCCCCATGTTGGACAGAGCCCGTTCCAGCTGTCTCCAAGACAGACCCACCACTGGCCAAAGCTGAGCCAGTCAGCGAAGCTGGTGTTACCTCTGTGATAGCATATTTAAGAAAGGGTAAAAAAATGCTACACAACAGCAGCCAGAAGAGGAGTGAGAATATGTGAGAGAAACAACTATACAGACACCAAGGTCAGTGAAGAAGGAAGGGGAGGAGGTGCTCCAGGAGCCAGAGCAGAGATTCCCTTGCAGCCTGTGGTGATGCAGGTTGTCCCCCTGCAGCCCGTGGAGGTCCATGGTGGAGCAGATATCCATCCTGCAGCCCCTGGAGGACCCCATGCCCTGAAGGAAGCTTCAGCCCGTGGAGAGGAGCCCACGCTGGAGCAGGTTTTCTGGCAGGACCTGTGACCCCATGGTGGGGCTCATGCTGGAGCAGTCTGTTCCTGAAGGACTGCACCTTGTGGAAAGGACCCATGCTGGAGCAGTTCTTAGAGAACTGTACCCCAGAGGAAGGACTCATGTTGGAGAAGTTCCTGTGGGAGGGACCCCACACTGGAGCAGGGGAAGAGCATGAGGAGGAAGGAGCGGCACAGAAGTGTTATGAACCGACCACGAGCCCATTCCCAATCCCCCTGTGCTGCCTGGGGAAAGGAGGTAAAATAGTTGGGAGTGAAGTTGAGCCTGCGAAGAAGGGAGGGGTGGGGGTGGGGTAAGGTATTTTTATATTTGTTCTTATTTCTCATTATCCTACTCCATTTATTTGGCAAAAAAAATTAAATTAATTTCCCTAAGTCAAGTCTGTTTTGCCCATGATGGTAATTGGTAAGTGATCTCCCTGCCCTTATCTGGACCCACGAGCTTTTCATAGTTTCTTTTTCTTCCCCTGTCCTGTTGAGAAGAGGGAGTGATAGAGTGGCTTTATGGGCACCTGGTGGTCAGCCAAGGTTAACTCACCACAGAGGTAAAGGTAGTTTAATGAAAAAAACAAAAAAGCAAAGGCTGCGCACAAAAGCAAAACAAAAGAAAAAGAGATTTATTCTCTACTTCCCATCAGCAGGAGATGTCCAGCCACTTCCCAGGAAGCAGGGCCTCAGTACGCATAGCAGATGCTTCAGAAGACAAAACACCTTAATAAAGAATGCCAGCTCCCTCCTCCTTTTTCTTAGCTTTTATTGTTGGGCGCGACATATGGTATGGAATATCCCTTTGGTCAGTTGGGGTCAGCTGTCCCATCTGTGTCCCCTCACAGCTGTTTGTGCACCCCCAGCAGGAAAAGGCCTTGACTCTGTGTAAGCACTGCTCAGCCGTGACTAAACCATCCCTATGTTATCAACACTGTTTTCAGCACAAATCAAAAACATAGCCCCATACTAGCTACTATGAAGAAAAGTAATTCTATCCCAGCCAAAATCAGCACAATATATCATGATCCAAAATTTTAACAGGAGAGGTTAAAGTAAGCATTGAATAAAACAGAAGAACTTGTTCAGTACTTGCCTCTTATTCCTATAAAAAGGTTTTTGTAGTGCTTCTTGAACCTCTTTGCCATGCAGTTTGCAGTGAATATAGCAATCTCAGAAGCATGTTTAAGACCCTTGCCTCCCATTGTCTGAGAGAGGAACAACTCTAAGAAACAGAGCTGAAAAAATTCCTAAGCAAGCTAGGTTCATTCTAGTAATGGCAAAATTTAATACAACATCTTACCTCATCTGGCTGGGAGCTAAATTTAAGACAAAACCCACTGCCCTTGGACTTACCTTTTCTTTTACCACAATACAGAAAAGCACCAAATAGTCCTACAGAGGTGGTTTGGTTTTTTTTTTTTTTGTAGGCTGAGTACATAAAGGTGATAAGAATTTTTTTTTTAAGCAACTACTCTTATTTAATAAAATGAAGGCATATCCTCAAAGTAGCTTTAAAATGAATAGAACAAAGTGAGCAAAATTATGAGCCGTCTGCCAAATGCACTCCTAGAATTGTACAGTGTTACTTGCCACCATTCTTATCTCCAGTGGAATATTAACCCAGGGAGCTGCCCCATTTACCTGTCTGTGCTCCTAGATTATATCAACAGCTCAAACTTTACTTGCTGTTCCACAGACTACACTGTACCTGTACCTCATTATATTTACAAAGGTAGAACCACATGAACATAGATCCCACAGAGTATTTATTTCCCTATTAATGCATGGCATAAAGACAATGGTGGAATTGAGCAGTATCTGAATTTCAGAACACTATCTCTAGAATTGAAATAAGCAGAGTAGGATGCTGAAGCAGCCTTCAAGATAGATCCTTTAAACTGCGACAGTCTAAACTGTCAAGGGATTCGTGAAGCACAACACAGGCCTGAAGGCCATGCTATATGTGCAGCATAGCACAGCACAGGTTTGGGCCTACTTGGATTAACTGTTATGTGGATCACTAACTCCTCAATGTACAATGGTCTTCTGGTCAAGATCACTACATTCCACCCCTTGATTCACATACAGTTTACCTTTCCCAAAGATATTATAAGTTACAGATTATATTAGTAAGCCATTCAGCTAAGAAAGTTTCTTCTATATAAAGCGGCTACTGCAAATAACAACAGTACAAGAAAAATGATAAGTAAAACAAGTACTGGTTATGAAAATAAATGCAGAACAGCAATGATATTAGGGCTAGCTAGGACCACTGAAGCTATCCCGTCATTGGACTCCATCTCTCATCCCACGTCTCGTAAGAAATGGTGGTGCAAATTTCACCAAACAGTCCAGCTGCTTGTGTGATGCAGTAGACAAGGAGGAGCTTCAGTGCAGCTGGCAGGCAGAGGTGCGCCACACTTTATGTTTGTTGATACAGAGCATGAAATCAGTAGTGTGAGGTTCCACATGAGATAAAACAAAGGCATTATTTTATGTACAGTTTTCTGGTGTTTTTTTTTTTTTTCATTTTGTTTTGTTTGAGGCACATAATGAGAGGTGTCTAAAGGGTAGAAAGGAGGACCCAGGGAACTACCGTCCTGTCAGCCTCACCTCTGTGCCTGGGAAGATCATGGAGCAGATCCTCCCAGAAGCTATGCTAAGGCACATGGAGGACAGGGAGGTGACCCAAGGCAGCCAGCATGGCTTCACCAAGGGCAAGTCCTGCCTGACCAGCCTTCTATGATGGAGTGACTACATCAGTGGACAAGGGAAGAGCTATGGATGTCATCTATCTGGAATTCTGTAAGGCCTTTGACACAATCCCCCCAGCATCTTTCTCTCTAAACTGGAGAGATACGGAATTGATGGGTGGACTGTTTGGTGGATAAGGTATTGGTTAGATGGTCACATCCAGAGGGTAGTGGTCAATGGCTCAATGTCCAGATGAAGACCAGTGACGAGTGGTGTCCCTCAGGAGTCTGTACTGGGACCAGTACTGTTTAATATCTCCATCAATGACATAGACAGTGGGATCAAGTGCACCCTCAGCAAGTTTGCGGATGACACCAAGCTGAGTGGTGCAGTTGACACGCCAGAAGGACAGGATGTCATCCAGAGGTGCCTGGACAAGCTGGAGAGATGAGCCTGTGAGAACCTCATGAGGTTCAACAAGGCCAAGTGCAAGGTCCTGCACCTGGGTCAGGGCAACCCCCGGTATCAATACAGGCTGGGGGATGAATGGATTGAGAGCAGCCCTGCAGAGAAGGACTTGGGGTACTGGTGGAGGAAAAGCTGGACATGAGTCAACAATGTGCACTCGCAGCCCAGAAGGCCAACTGTATCCTGGGCTGCATCAAAAGCAGCATGGCCAGCAGGTCGAGGGAGGTGATTCTGCCCCTCTACTCTGCTCTGGTGAGACCCCACCTGAAGTACTGCATCCAGCTCTGGAGCCCTCAACACAGGAAGGACAAGGACCTGTTGGAGCGGGTCCAGAGGAGGGCCACAAAAATGATCTGAGGACTGGAGCACCTCCCCTATGAAGAAAGGCTGAGAGAGTTGGGGTTGTTGAGCCTGGAGAAGAGAAGGCTGTGGGGAGACCTTATTGCGGCCTTTCAGTACTTAAAGGGGGACTCTAGGAAAGATGGGGGCAACCTCTTTAGCAAGGCCTGTTGTGACAGGACAAGGGGTAATGGTTTTAAACTAAAGGAGGGTAGATTTAGACTGGATATAAGGAAAAAATTGTTTACAATGAAGGTGGTGAAACACTGGAACAGGTTGCCCAGAGAGGTGGTAGATGCCCCATCCCTGGATACATTCAAGGTCAGGTTGGATGGGGCTCTGAGCAACCTGATCTAGTTGAAGATGTCCCTGCTCACTGCAGGGCGGGTTGGACTAGATGACCTCTAAAGGGCCCTTCCAACCTAAACCATTCTATGAGTCTGTGATTCTATAATTCTACCTGCTCCTCTCAGATTAAGTATGTGGCTCCTGGTCCATGTGCCAGGATCTCTGCAGGGGTGAATTTTCCCTGAGGAGTCTGGTATATGTATTTGCCTCTGACTCGCAAAGAATCATTGTTCAGTCTCCCCATCTGGTCAGCATGTGTAGTTGGGGAAAACAGCAACATAGCTGGTATATGTGTCAACTGTTGCAGTATGTAATGTAACCACTGTGCCTTTGGTAAGGGCCCAATGTAATTTGCCAGGTATGGCCAGGAACAGGGCCTCATTGACTCTTCCCATAAGGCTGCTGAGGCAACTTTTTACATTTCAATACCTTACAGACTACACACCACTGTACTAGTTACCAAATGGCTTCCTGGGTACATGGGATTCCCTGGCTTTGAGTCCATCTATGTGTGCCGTCGATACCCATGTGCCCAGATTTTTTGTGGGCCTATTTAGAAAGGGTTTCCTCATCAGGAGAGTCATGGTTTAACCCCAGCCAGCAACTAAGCATCACACAGCTGCTCACTCACTACCCTCACCCCAGTGGGGGGGGAAGGGAATCGGAAGAGTAAAAGTGAGAACACTTATGGGTTGAGATAATTGAAATTAAAAAAAAAAAAATAATAGTAGCAATGAAAAGGAAAACAATGAAAAGAGAGCAAAATAAACCCCAGGAAAGACAAGTGATGCAAATGAAAAACAATTGCTCACCACCAACTGACCAATGGCCAGCCTTTCCCCAAGCAGCAGCCCCCCTAGCCAGCTTTTCCCTAGTATATATACTGCGCATGACGTCATATGTTATGAAATATCCCTTTGGCCAGTTTGGATCAGCTGTTCTGGCTGTGTCCCCTCCCAGCTTCTTGTGCACCTGGCAGACCATGGGAAGCTGGAAAAGTCCTTGACTAGTGTAAGCAAAACTTAGCAACAACTAAAACAGTGTGTTATCAACATTATTCTCATATTAAATCCAAAACACAGCACTATACCAGCTACTAGGAAGAAAATTAACTCTATCCCAGTGTCATGGTTTTAGCTGGGATAGAGTTAATTTTCTTCACTCTAGCTGGTATAGTGCTGTGCTTTGAAATTAGCATGGAAAAAAAAAACCCTCTTGAGATAACACACAGATGTTTAGGCTGTTGCTGGGTAGCGCTTATACTAGTCAAGGACATGTCTAGCCTCCCATGCTCTGCTGGGTGCACAAGAAGCTGGGAGGGGAGGGGGCACAGCTAAGAGAGCGGATTCAAACTGACCAAAGGGATATTCCATATCATGTAACGTCATGCCCAGTATGCTACCTGGGAGGGGCTGGCCGGGGGAGGAGGGAGCAATCGCGGCTCGGGGACGGGCAGCATCGGTCGGCGGGTGGTGAGCGGTTGTATCGGTCGTGTTTCTGTGTTTTTTTGTCCTGTTTTCCCTTTCCCTTCCTTTTCCCTTTTATTATATTAACATTATTGTCATTATTCTCATAATCATTTATCATTATCATTTTATTGTAATCATTAAACTGTGCTTATCTCAACCCACAAGTTCTTTTGCTCGTCCGATTCTCTTGCCCATCCCACAGGGGTGGGGGGGTGGGTGAGCGAGCGGCTGCGTGGTGTTCAGTTGCCAGCTGAGGCTGAACCACGACAGTCTATTTTTGGCGCCCAACGTGGGGCACGAAGGGTTTGAGATAATAACAGTTGCTGGTCACAGCATTGATTCATCTGCTCGCAGTATTAGTTTGTCCAGTCTTTACCATGCTGATTGTAAAGTACATGTTAAAACTTGCTGTTGGTTTTGTCAGTTTGCTGTACTCTGCAGTGATTAGAGATATTTTGCCTAGGAGACTTGTTATTAAAACACTGGCCTTGACTGTTATCAGTTATTTAGGTCTTGCATGGAAGCCGTTACTGTACTACAGCTACCACCTCATGGAGGCAATTAGCAATTATACCTCCTCCTCTGAGAAGTTTTTTATGGAGGAAATACAGAACGGCACCGTAGCTACCATCTTATGTAATGTCTCCTCCTTCATTACAACAACTTTTCAGTATCTTGAACATCCTTATGTAGTTAAGATACATCTGTTGATATTGCTTTGGCAGGTGGTATCAGATCTGTCTAAGGTTAGTAAGCGAGTTAAGAATATAATCCAGAGATCTGTCCCAAGGCTCGATAGCTATGCGTGGCAGGGTATGTGGGAAAGTATGGGCAAATGCCTAAGACGGTGGGCACCCCCCGTGGTGTGGGACTTCACCCCTGAACAAGTGCAGAAACCTGAAAAATGAGTAGAACATTTGGAGGAAGTATGTTGTCACCCTGACAATTCCAGAGAGATACAAATCACTGCAATGTGCTGGGGTCTGGCTTATGCCTATCGAGCCCTATTTAACACTCTTCAGTACCCCCAAGGGAAAGAGAAGGGAGCTACTCCAACCCCTGTGACAAGCACTGCGGCCACTCAAACCCCCACGACAGATACTGCAGCTACTCCAACCCCAGTGACGAGCACTGCGGCCACCCAACCTGCCACGACAGAGACTGCAGCTACTCCAACCCCGGTGACGAGCACCGTGGCCACTCAAACCCCCACGACAGGCACTGCAGCTACTCAAACCCCAGTGCCAAGCGTTGCAGCTGAACCAGAGGACCAACCTGTGCCAGTATCAGTTGCCCCTATACGCAAGAAGAAATCATGGAAGAGAAGGTCAACTCGTTTAGAAAGAGATTACGAGGAACCAGGGCCATCACGAGAAGAAAAGGAGGAAGAGGAAGAATGTGTACAAGAAACGGAAACTACCCGATCTCTATCCTTGAGTGAGTTGCGGGATATACGGAAAGATTTCGGGCGTCATTCAGGTGAGCACGTTATCACCTGGCTGCTCCGATGCTGGGATAATGGGGCCAGTAGTTTGGAATTAGAGGGGAAGGAAGCCAAACAACTGGGATCCCTCTCTAGGGAAGGGGGCATTGATAAAGCAATTGGAAAAGGAACACAAGCCCTCAGCCTCTGGAGGCGGCTCCTGGCCGCGGTGAGAGAGAGGTATCCCTTCAAAGAAGATATGGTATTTCGCCTAGGAAAATGGATGACCATGGAGAAAGGCATTCAGCATCTAAGGGAATTAGCCGTGCTTGAGGTGGTTTATGGTGACCTGGACGATCAACGGTCCTCCAAAGATCCAGATGAAGCTGAGTGCACACGACCCATGTGGCGGAAGTTTGTACGGAGCGCACCATCCTCGTATGCAAACTCATTGGCAGTGATGTCCTGGAAAGATGACGAGACACCAACGGTGGCTGAGTTGATTGATAAACTCCGGGAATATGAAGCGAATCTCTCTTCCTCGCTTGTCTCTGCTGTTGAGAAACTGTCCCGAGAGGTCCAGCAACTCAAAGAAGATAGGTCCTACTCCCCACCAGTACGGACCAGTATCTCAGCCATTAGGAGTAATTGTCCCTTGGCTCAAGAGAAGGGATACACACGACGGGGCACCCTATGGTTTTACCTGCGTGATCACGGAGAGGACATGAAGAAGTGGGATGGAAAACCTACCTCAGCCTTAGAGGCACGGGTACGTGAGCTGCAAGGGAGAACAATTACTCAGGGGAGTTTCTCCAGGAGAGCTGCTGCTCCAGTTTCCCGTAAGCAATTCTCCAGACAGAGGATCAGAAGTGCTGATGTCCTGACTGATCTTAACAGAGACACCCGTGATTCATATTTACCAGAAGTGAGTGATGAATACTATAATCAGGACTAGGGGGGCCCTGCCTCCAGCCAGGTGGAGGAAAGGGATAACTGGGTTTACTGGACTGTGTGGATCCGATGGCCTGGCACATCTGACCCACAGGAATATAGAGCTTTAGTGGACACCGGCGCGCA
Source organism: Phalacrocorax carbo (assembly GCF_963921805.1). Lineage (NCBI taxonomy): Eukaryota > Metazoa > Chordata > Aves > Suliformes > Phalacrocoracidae > Phalacrocorax > Phalacrocorax carbo. The sequence goes on along the minus strand of NW_026990425.1, from coordinate 79,284 downwards.
GTGTACCTTAATGCCATCAAACTATATAGGGGCAGAACCCATTAGCATTGCTGGAGTGACAGGGGGATCCCAAGAGCTAACTCGTGGGAAACTATAGGTTTGAATCAGCATGTCTGTCTCATGATAAGTTGTTTGAGATAGAAAGCGGGCTGGAGGATTATGGGTATGCGATGGAATTAGCTTGACTACAGACCCGGCGTCAGACCCGCTGATGGAAAATTACAGAGAATCTGCAAGTCACTAAGAGGAGGAAGAAAGGCGAAGGACATTTCGACTTTGAGAGCAAACGATAAACAAGAACAAGGAACTTTGGTACGAAATGCAGAACTAGACTGCTTGTTAAGGAAGAATCGCAACCCGTGACATTAACTAAGCAATTATTGAAGCTTGTTTACAAGGGCATATAAAAGCGCTGTGACTTAAAAATAAAGCTGAAGCTTGCTCTATCACTCACATTGAGTTGGCTGCTTGCTTTCCTCGCTCGCCGCAAATGGCGCCTGAACAGGGACCTGAAAAGGACTATTTCTGATACGGCAGCGAGAGACGGAGATGCACTGGCAGACGGCAGCCAGGGGGCAAAAGAGGAGTCGATTTATGCATCATTTCTGATATGTCCCGACCCTCCGGCCTGGATCCAACCTCGGAATTCAAGAGGGGATCCGCTTTCCGCAGTTGAAGCTAACCCGGGAGCGAGAGCCGTACAAAGACGCTGATTTTCCTCACATCGGGCGATGGAGGTCGAGGTAGCTTTCGAATTATTAAAGCGCTTTTTAGAAAAGCAGGGAGTAAGTCAGTTAAAAGACTTGTCAGGATTAGTTGCAGTGGGTAAGGCGAAAGGGTTTTTTAAAGAACCGGAGTCGATTTTTGAGGTAGAGGAGTGGAGAGCCTATGGTGATTGTTTGTGGGACTTGGTGATAGATGACAATAAGACAGCGAAAAAGCTAATGAAACCTTGGCGGGAAGTGATTAACTGTATGAAAAAATATAAAACTGAAAAAAGATTAGCAACAGCCGCCTCTGATCGGCTAGACAACTGTGACCCCAATGCTGGAAAGATTGGAATTGGCTTAGACAATCTCTCACCTCCCTTCTTGGGGATCCCAGTTGTCGTACCTCGAAAGCCCCTTATTCCCCCCCCCTCCCGCCCCTGATAAATCTACATCTGTAGGAACTAGCGGAGGAGGAATGAGCTTGGGAAAGGGAGGTGAAGATATTGAAAATTTATGTGATGTAGTCTCTCCGGTGGAGGAAAATAAGCCGAGCACGCTGTCTAGTCACCGTTCTGTGCCTGCTGCGCGCAGCCAGGTTGACTGGCGGAAAATCGCGTTAGAGGCATTACAGAACGGGGACCTAGAGACCGCCGATTTCTTAGCTCAGGCTTTCCCTGTCATCTATCAACCGGACCCTGCTAACAATCAAAATTTATTCGCACACCATAATCCTCTTGATTGGAAAATTTTGAACCAGCTAAGAAGTACTGTCAGCGAGTTGGGTATACACAGTGAACTGACCAGACAGATGCTAAATTACATTTGGGGAAGCAACCTGCTTTGTCCCGAGGATATTAAAAACATTATGAAGTTCATATTGAAACAGTCACAGCAGCTTTTATGGCAGGCTCACTGGCATACCCTATGTGATAGATCAGCAAACACCCAGCGCCAGCAAAACGATCCGCTAGCAGGAGTAATAGTAGAACAACTTATGGGAATGGGACCCTTCTCGTCCCTAGACATGCAAATGCAGACGGGTCCTGATGTATTAAGAGAATCAATGAAGCTAGCAAGGGACGCCTTACAGCGTGTCAAAACAGCACCAATCACCCCTTCTTACATGTCGATTAAACAAGGGAGGGAAGAGCCTTTTGCCATATTTGTAGATCGAGTTACAGATGCGTTAGATCATGCCGATTTACCTGATTTTATGAAGGGCCCATTGCTGCGTCAATGTGTTATGGAAAACTCCAACCATGCTACTAAAAATATTTTAAATACACTTCCCCTAGACGCAGGCATTGAGGTGATGCTTGAACGCATGAGTCGAGTACCTACCGGCCCCCAAGCTATGTTAGTTGAAGCATTGAGGGAAGTTGGGCAGGGAATGGTACAGGTTCAGCAACAAGTTTGTGCCGCTCTTGCCCCATTGGGTCCAGCTAAAAACCCTAACAGTAACCAAAGAGGGCCAGCTAATTTTAGATGCTTCCACTGCGGAAAAGCAGGACACATGAAGAGACAGTGCACCGAAGCTAACTTATGGTGCAAACACTGTCACGCTCCAACCCACAATACAGTTGCCTGCCGGCGTTCGGGAAACGGGAAGCTGAGCGCCCGGGGTCGCAGCGCGCAGACACCAATAGCGGCTCCAGTGACTTATCAGCACCCCGTCACCACGCCACCAGTCATGCCGAGCAACTCCAGCCAGCTTCCAATTTGCGACCCGCCACCCGAGGAAGCCTTGGCTTGGACTTGGCAACAGCGGTAGATGTCACTTTGATAGACACTCGTCCACGGAAGATCAGGACGGGAATAAAGGGCCCATTGATAATCGATGGGCAAGCGTGTGGAGCATTATTATTTGGACGGTCATCAACCGGCTTGCAAGGACTGTTTGTTCTGCCTGGAGTTATAGACTGTGATTATGAAGGAGAAATTTGTATCATGGCACAGACTGCCTTTCCCCCTATATGTATACCAAAAGGCAGCAAACTTGCACAACTTGTACCGATACAACAGCTGGCACAGCCGTTAGTATCAGATGATACCAGCGCCAGAGGAACAGAAGGCTTTGGCTCCACTGGGGGGCTTGCTTTACTGACTCTGTCTCTGAATGAAAGACCCCTCGCCAGTGTAGTGATTACCCATGGTGATGAGAGCCAAAGGCTTTCTGCCTTGCTAGACACAGGAGCTGACATCACCATTGTTGCACGAAACCAGTGGCCTCCTCAATGGCCACTAAGGAGTGCAGTCGACGGAGTAGCAGGGGTAGGAGGCACTACACCAGTTCAACGCAGCCAACAACGAGTTAAAATAACTATCGACGGCCGAGTCGCCTCTTTATACATCACAGTCATGCTGTTGCCAGCAGGAGTCCATGCTTTGATTGGGCGAGATGTGCTGAATCAATTAGGCGTGATACTTACCACTGACTCCCCTGCATCAGCTGGCGCCCCTTTTCGGGTGCGGTCACTGCCGCATGGACTTTCCCAATCCCACTGACATGGCTCACAGAAGAGCCAGTATGGGTCGGGCAGTGGCCGCTCAAACGGGAAAGTCTACAACAAGCCCACATATTAATAAAAGAACAATTAGATCAAGGACATCTCTGACTGTCGACAAGCCCCTGGAACACCCCTATTTTTGTTATCAAGAAAAAGTCAGGGAAATACAGGCTGTTACATGATCTACGGGCAGTAAATCAGCAAATGCAAGCGATGGGGGCTTTACAGCCTGGCCTTCCAAATCCAGCCATGCTACCAACTGGCTGGCATTTACTAATTATCGACTTAAAGGACTGCTTTTTTACTATAAAGCTGCATCCTCAGGATACCCAGCGATTTGCATTTACTTTACCAGCAATTAACAGAGAGGGTCCTGACTTACGCTTCGAATGGACAGTATTGCCACAAGGCATGAAGAATAGCCCTACTCTGTGTCAACTCTTCGTAGATGCTGCATTAAAAGACGTGAGGCAGCAATGGCCGGACACTGTAATTTACCATTACATGGATGACATTTTGTTTGCGCAAGAACAACCTTTCTCAGCACAGCAAGAATTATATTTACAGCAACAGCTCCAGCTACACGGCCTAGTAATAGCAGCAGAGAAGGTTCAACGTTCACCAGTATGGAAATACCTCGGGTGGCACATCAGTGACTCTCAAGTAAGTCCACAGAAACTTACGTTACACACAGCAATCAAAACCCTTAATGATGCTCAACAGCTGTTAGGAGACCTACAATGGCTACGGCCAGTAGCCGGAATCACTAATGCTGACTTGGAAGTTCTTTGCCCAATGTTAAAGGGCACTGACCCTGCCGCGCCGGTCCGACCGACTGCTGAACAAACCTCTATGATACAACGTCTTAGCTCCGAGATCGTCCAGAGAGCAGTAGACCGCCTGGACCCCGATCTCCCCATCGATCTCACCATACTCCATGGTTCTACTCACATTTTGGGTGCACTTACTCAGTGCAAAAAGAAAAAGGGGGAGAAGATAAGGGTGTTGGAATGGCAAAAGTTTTGTTTGTGCAAAAGTTTTGTTTGTATTAAATCACTTATGCATATTTGCAGAACACGATAACCCTCCTGCGTGGGTGCATGGAAATGACGATAGGAAAGAGTCAAGAGAGGCGGTAATGGTGAAGTATCGAGACCCTTCCACTGGTCTATGGCAAGGGCCCGTAGAAGTCAAATATTTTGGTCGAGGTTACATGTGTGTGCTTACCCCCACAGGTCCAAGGTGGATACCCAGTAAGTGGGTAAAGGCTATGCCTAGTGAACAGAAGAACGAAATCTGCGAAGTAGACGGTGAAGACGTATGACTACACCGGTAGAGGTAGACAGGATACGGATAGAATGTCCCCAATGCAATAAGTGCCGACCCTGGGTACTAAGAGAGTGTCATAGCTGTCAACAGCGCAGGTGAGTAAGAGCCCATCGGGCTAGGAGGTGGTGTGACAGTTGTTACTATCACCAATTACAGACACATAAGGTTTTAATCGTCACAGGCCACGAAGTAGAGGGTTCTAGACGATATGAATTGCACACCCTTGACTGGGTCAGACAAATCAATAGTGCTTCTTTGCTAGTGCTGCGCCAGGAGTGTGCTGTAAAGAACCAGGTACCTGAAATATGGGAAGTAACCCCAAAGCACTGGGAAAAGACAAAGAAAAAATGTACACGAGAGTACTCCCATTAGTCATCGTAAGTATCGTGATAAGAATCACCGAGGGCATATACATACCACCCCAGCCAAAACAGAATGTATGGGTTACCCTGGCAAATCTAACAGGCCAAGATTCCATCTGCCTATCATTGTCATCACCAGGAAATCCCTTCTCCACCTGTTTGGTTGGAGTGCCAGTTGATAATTGGACGCTAGTGATACCACAAAATACACCACACTTAGGAAGCCTTTGTGATACTCCCCAGAATTGTGTGAATAATTGGGACAGTTGGGCAGTCCATCGCCCTCAAACTAATCTTGAGCCACAAGAGCTTGAGCTATTGGGTTCTTTGTCAATGGATGCTTGTTTATACTTCAATTATACGGGACAAAACCAGTCTCTTTCTTGGTCTGTGAATGCCACCCTAAGTATATATAAAAATGCTACTGCTTGGTGTAACTATACCTCTGTAAATATATCACGCTCTAACAATATGCCTATTGCGCTACCTGCAGGTTTGTTTTTAATTTGTGGAGATCGGGCTTGGCCTGGCATCCCGTCACATATAAAGGGAGGGCCTTGCTCTATAGGTCGCCTAATGTTTCTTACCCCTAACACTTCAATGATTTATCAACATTATAGAAAGATGAGAAGCAAAAGGAGCACTCATAAGTTTGAGGATAACCGTGACTCTACAGCTGAATTTTGGAATCCTACGAAAATCATAGCTGTTTCCTTCTTGGCTCCTGGAGTTGGTGTTGCTCAAAGCCTCACGACATTAAACAAGCTAGGGTGTTGGCTAGCTAAGCAAACAAATGCCACATCAAAGGCATTATCTGACTTATTACTAGATGTAGACTCTGTAAGACACGCTACGCTGCAAAACTGCGCAGCCATAGATTTTTTGCTTTTAGCCCAAGGACATGGGTGTGCTGAATTTGAAGGGATGTGTTGCATGAATCTATCAGATCACTCGGAATCAATACATGCAAGTATTGAGAGCTTAAGAAGGAGGGTCTCAGAACTTAGGGAGGATGATCCATGGCATTGGTTTAACAGCTTGTTTAATGGATGGGGCATTGGCAATTGGATCAAGAGTATTTTGCAGATGGGATTAATGATATTTATAATGTTTATCATTATATTAATGTGTGTCCCTTGTATATTGCAATGTATGCAACAAATGGTGGAAAGAAGTATGAATGCCGTGTTCCTTTCTCAAGGAACAAAAGAAAAAGGGGGAAATGTGGGAAACTATAGGTTTGAATCAGCATGTGTGTCTCATGATAAGTTGTTTGAGATAGAAAGCGGGCTGGAGGATTATGGGTATGCGATGGAATTAGCTTGACTACAGACCCGGCGTCAGACCCGCTGATGGAAAATTACAGAGAATCTGCAAGTCACTAAGAGGAGGAAGAAAGGCGAAGGACATTTCGACTTTGAGAGCAAACGATAAACAAGAACAAGGAACTTTGGTACGACATGCAGAACTAGACTGCTTGTTAAGGAAGAATCGCAACCCGTGACATTAACTAAGCAATTATTGAAGCTTGTTTACAAGAGCATATAAAAGCACTGTGACTTAAAAATAAAGCTGAAGCTTGCACTATCACTCACATTGAGTTGGCTGCTTGCTTTCCTCGCTCGCCGCACTAACTGTATTGGAGGCCGAAGTGAGCCTCACTGGGAATGAGTGGCAAAAGCACCCTATTGTGACTGACTCAGAGGCTCCGTGCATACTTGGCATAGACTATCTCAGGAGAGGGTATTTCAAGGACCCAAAAGGTTACAAGTGGGCTTTTGGTGTAGCCGCCTTGGAGACGGTGGAAATTAAACAGCTGTCTACCTTGCCCGGCCTCTTGAAGGACCCTTCTGTGGTGGGGTTGCTGAAGGTCAAAGAACAACAGGTGCCGATCGCCACCACAACAGTGCACTGGCGGCAATATCGCACCAACAGAGACTCTCTGATCCCCATCCATAAACTCATTCACCAACTGAGGAGCCAAGGAGTCATCAGTAAAACCCACTCACCCTTTAACAGTCCCATATGGCCAGTCCGGAAGTCTAACGGAGAGTGGAGACTAACAGTAGACTACCGTGGCCTGAACGAAGTCACTCCACCGTTGAGTGCTGCTGTGCCAGACATGCTAGAACTTCAATACGAACTGGAGTCCAAGGCAGCCAAGTGGTATGCCACAATTGATATCGCTAATGCATTCCTCTCAATCCCTCTGGCAGCAGAGTGCAGGCCACAGTTTGCTTTTACTTGGAGGGGGGGTCCAGTACACCTGGAATCGACTGCCCCAGGGGTGGAAACACAGTCCTACCATTTGCCATGGACTGATCCATAATGCTTTGGAACAAGGTGGAGCTCCCAAACACCTACAGTACACTGATGACATCATTGTGTGGGGCAATACAGCAGAAGAAGTTTTTGAGAAAGGAAAGGAAATAGTCCAAATCCTCCTGAAAGCTGGTTTTGACATAAAACAAAGTAAAGTTAAGGGACCCGCACGAGAAATCCAGTTCTTGGGAATAAAATGGCAAGATGGTCATCGTCAGATCCCCATGGATGTGATCAACAAAATAGCAGCCATGTCTCCACCAACCAGCAAAAAGGAAACACAAGCTTTCTTGGGCGTTGTGGGTTTTTGGAGAATGCATATTCCACACTACAGTCTGATCGTAAGCCCTCTCTATCAAGTGACCCGGAAAAAGAATGATTTCAAATGGGGCCATGAGCAACAACAAGCCTTTGAACAGATTAAACGAGAAATAGTTCATGCAGTAGCTCTTGGGCCAGTCCGGGCAGGACAAGATATAAAAAATGTGCTCTACACCGCAGCCGGGGAAAATGGCCCTACCTGGAGCCTCTGGCAGAAAGCGCCAGGGGAGACCCGAGGTCGACCCCTAGGGTTTTGGAGTCGGGGATACAGAGGGTCCGAAGCCCGCTATACTCCAACTGAAAAAAGAGATATTGGCAGCATATGAAGGGGTCTGAGCTGCTTCAGAAGTGGTTGGTACTGAAGCACAGTTGCTCCTGGCACCCTGACTGCCTGTGCTGGGCTGGATGTTCAGAGGGAATGTCCCCTCCACACACCATGCAACTGATGCTACGTGGAGTAAATGGGTTGCACTGATCACCCAGCGGGCTCGAGTAGGAAACCCCAGTCGCCCAGGAATCTTGGAAGTGATCATGGACTGGCCAGAAAGCAAAGACTTTGGAATATCACCAGAGGAGGAGGGGACACGTGCTGAAGAAGCCCCACTGTATAACACACTGCCAGAAGATGAGAAGCAATATGCCCTGTTCACTGATGGTTCCTGTCGCCTTGTGGGGAAGCACCGGAGATGGAAGGCTGCTGTATGGAGTCCTACACGACAAGTCGCAGAAACTGCTGAAGGAGAAGGTGAATCGAGCCAATTTGCAGAGGTAAAGGCCATCCAGCTGGCCTTAGACATTGCTGAACGGGAAAAGTGGCCAGGGCTCTATCTCTATACTGACTCCTGGATGGTGGCAAATGCCTTGTGGGGCTGGCTGCAGCAGTGGAAGCAGAGCAACTGGCAGCGCAGAGGCAAACCCATCTGGGCTGCCACATTGTGGCAAGATATTGCTGCCCGGGTAGAGAACCTGGTTGTAAAGGTACGGCATGTGGATGCTCACGTCCCCAAGAGTCGGGCCACTGAAGAACATCGAAACAACCAGCAGGTAAATCAGGCTGCCAAGATTGAAGTGGCTGAGGTGGATCTGGTCTGGCAGCATAAGGGTGAACTATTTCTAGCTCGATGGGCCCATGACACCTCAGGCCATCAAGGGAGAGATGCAACATACAGGTGGGCTCATGATCGAGGGGTGGACTTGACCATGGACGTTATTGCGCAGGTTATCCACGAATGTGAAACATGTGCTGCAATCAAGCAAGCGAAGCGGGTAAAGCCTCTGTGGTATGGGGGACGATGGCTGAAATATAAATATGGGGAGGCCTGGCAAATTGACTATATCACACTCCCACAGACCCGCCAAGGCAAGCGCCATGTTCTCACCATGGTAGAAGCAACCACCGGCTGGCTGGAAACATATCCTGTCCCCCACGCCACTGCCCGGAACACTATCCTGGGTCTTGAGAAACAAGTCCTGTGGCGACATGGCACCCCAGAGAGAATTGAGTCAGACAACGGGACTCATTTCCGAAATAACCTCATAGACACCTGGGCCAAAGAGCACGGCATTGAGTGGGTGTATCACATCCCCTATCACGCACCAGCCTCTGGGAAAATTGAAAGATACAATGGACTATTAAAGACGACACTGAGAGCAATGAGGGGTGGAACATTTAAACACTGGGATACACATTTAGCAAAAGTCACGTGGTTAGTCAACACGAAGGGATCTGCCAGGCGAGCTGGCCCTGCCCAATCAAAATCCTTACGTACTGTGGAAGGGGATGGAGTCCCTGTAGTGCACATAAAAAATATGTTGGGCAAGACAGTCTGGGTTATTCCTGCTTCAGGCAGAGGCAAACCCACTCGTGGGATTGCGTTTGCTCGAGGACCTGGGTGCACTTGGTGGGTGATGCGGGAGGATGAAGGAGTCCGGTGTGTACCTCAGGGGGATTTAATTTTGGGTGAAAACAGCCAATGAACTGAATAATATGCTGTTAATTGTTAATTTAGCTAGTGGTCACTGTCCCCTTCCAGGAGAGGCCCTAGCCATGGTCTCCACTTGCCTGAGAACCACTGCTAGAAGGAATGTGGCAACTCTGATGGAGACCCCACAAAAACACGCAGCTGTCCAGGTCTCTGGCTGCAGGGAGTGCCTGAGCCTGGCACTCGTACCCAAGGGCAGCAGAGACAACAGCTGCTTGTGGTGTGACCAGGTGGATGATCTACTCTGCCTGGTGGCAGAGCTGAAGGAGAAAGTGGAAAGGTTAAGGAGCATCAGGGAGTGTGAGAGGGAGATAGATTGACGGGGCTGTACTTTATCATCCCTGGGGTCAAGTCAGTGGATGGGGGCTCCACAAGAAGCAGAGAATCCCCTACCCTCTTGCCACCAAGCAGAAGGACGGAACCTAAGAGATGCGGGGGGGGAATGGAAACAGGTCCCTGCTCGGGGTGGCAGGTGAATCCCTTCCTGGCCTCCCTCACCTTCCCAGCTGCCCTTACACAAGATACGGGGCTCTGGAACTTGAGGGTCAGGCAAATGAGGATCTAGGTGAAGGTCTGTCTGGGGGGGTTGCCTAGGGAGAGTCAGTCAGCCCCATGCATTATGACCACCTCTGTTAAGAAGAAAAGAAGTGTAGCTGTTGTAGGCAATTCCTTTCTGAGGGGGACAGAGGGCCCAATATGCTGACCAGACCCATCCCACGGGGAAGTCTGCTGCCTCCCTGGGGCTCGGGTCAGAGCTGTTACTAGGAAACTACCTGGTCTGGTACGGCCCTCTGATTACTACCTGCTATTAGTTGTGCAGGTGGGCAGTGATGAGGTTGCAGAGAGAAGCCCAAGAGCAATCAAAAGGGACTTGAGGGCACTGGGGCGACTGGTTGAAGGATCGGGACAGCAGGTAGTGTTTTCCTCAGTCCTGTCAGTGGCAGGGAAGAACAATACTGAAAGAAACAGGAAGGATTAACACATGGCTCAGAGGCTGGTGCCATCAGTTGAATTTTGGGTTTTTTGATCATGGGGAGGTTTACATGGCACCAGGCCTGCTGGCGGCAGATGGAGTTCACCTATCTCAAAGGGGGAAAAGGATTCTTGCACATGAGTTGGTGGGGCTCATTGAGAGGGCTTTAAACTAGGCTCACAGGGGGAGGGGGATGTAGCCAGGCCCACCAGAGAGGAGCCTAGGGGTGGCATACCAGGGTTGGGGGTGAAACCAATAGCCCATCTCAAGTGCATCTACACCAATGCACGTGGCATGGGCAACAAACAGGAGGAGCTGGAAGCCATTCTGCAGTGGGATAGCTATGACTTAGTCACCATCACAGAGACATGGTGGGATGACTCTTATGACTGGAGTGCTGCAATGGTGTGCTGGTTTTGGCTGAGAAGGGGTTAATTCTCCTCACTGTGGGGGTCGGCTACCTTTCCAGCTTCCCACGCTCTGCCGCGTGGCGGGGGGTGGGGGCTGGGAGGGGCAGGGCCATGGTGGGAACGGCTGACCCTGATTGGAGGAAGTATGTTGTTACACTGGGAACTCCAGAGAGACACAGATAACTGCAACATGCTCCCAAACACCTACAGTACATTGATGACATCATTGTGTGGGGCAATACAGCAGAAGAAGTTTTTGAGAAAGGAAAGGAAATAGTCCAAATCCTTCTGAAAGCTGGTTTTGCCATAAAACAAAGTAAGGTGAAGGGACCTGCACGAGAAATCCAGTTCTTAGGAATCAAATGGCAAGATGGTCGTCGTCAGATTCCAATGGATGTGATCAACAAAATAGCAGCCATGTCTCCACCAACCAGCAAAAAGGAAACACAAGCTTTCTTGGGCGTTGTGGGTTTTTGGAGAATGCATATTCCAAATTACAGTCTGATCGTAAGCCCTCTCTATCAAGTGACCCGGAAAAAGAATGATTTCAAATGGGGCCCTGAGCAACAACAAGCCTTTGAACAGATTAAACGAGAAATAGTCCATGCAGTAGCTCTTGAGCCAGTCTGGGCAGGACAAGATGTAAAAAATGTGCTCTACACTGCAGCCGGGGAGAATGGCCCTACCTGGAGCCTCTGGCAGAAAGCACATGGGGAGACCCGAGGTCGACCCCTAGGGTTTTGGAGTCGGGGATACAGAGGGTCCGAAGCCCGCTATACTCCAACTGAAAAAGAGATATTGGCAGCATATGAAGGGGTTCGAGCTGCTTCAGAAGTGGTTGGTACTGAAGTACAGTTGCTTCTGGCACCCCGACTACCTGTGCTGGGCTGGATGTTCAAAGGAAACATCCCCTCTACACACCATGCAACTGATGCTACGTGGAGTAAATGGGTTGCACTGATTACCCAGCGGGCTCGAGTAGGAAACCCCAGTCGCCCAGGAATCTTGGAAGTGATTATGGACTGGCCAGAAGGCAAAGATTTTGGATTATCACCAGAGGAGGAGGTGACACGTGCTGAAGAAGCCCCACTGTATAACACACTGCCAGAAGATGAGAAGCAATATGCCCTGTTCACTGATGGGTCCTGTCGCCTTGTGGGGAAGCACCGGAGATGGAAGGCTGCTGTATGGAGTCCTACACGACAAGCTGCAGAAACTGCTGAAGGAGAAGGTGAATCGAGCCAGTTTGCAGAGGTAAAGGCCATCCAGCTGGCCTTAGACATTGCTGAACGGGAAAAGTGGCCAGGGCTCTATCTCTATACTGACTCCTGGATGGTGGCAAATGCCTTGTGGGGCTGGCTGCAGCAATGGAAGCAAAGCAACTGGCAGCGCAGAGGCAAACCCATCTGGGCTGCCACATTGTGGCAAGATATTGCTGCCCGGGTAGAGAACCTGGTTGTAAAGGTACGGCATGTGGATGCTCACGTCCCCAAGAGTCGGGCCACTGAAGAACATCGAAACAACCAGCAGGTAAATCAGGCTGCCAAGATTGAAGTGGCTGAGGTGGATCTGGTCTGGCAGCATAAGGGTGAACTATTTCTAGCTCGGTGGGCCCATGACACCTCAGGCCATCAAGGGAGAGATGCAACATACAGGTGGGCTCGTGATCGAGGGGTGGACTTGACCATGGATATTATTGCACAGGTTATCCACGAATGTGAAACATGTGCTGCAATCAAGCAAGCGAAGCGGGTAAAGCCTCTATGGTATGGGGGACGATGGCTGAAATATAAATATGGGGAGGCCTGGCAAATTAACTATATCACACTCCCACAGACCCGCCAAGGCAAGCGCCATGTTCTCACCATGGTAGAAGCAACCACCGGCTGGCTGGAAACATATCCTGTCCCCCACGCCACTGCCCGGAACACTATCCTGGGTCTTGAGAAACAAGTCCTGTGGCGACATGGCACCCCAGAGAGAATTGAGTCAGACAACGGGACTCATTTCCGAAATAACCTCATAGACACCTGGGCCAAAGAGCACGGCATTGAGTGGGTGTATCACATCCCCTATCACGCACCAGCCTCTGGGAAAATCGAAAGATACAATGGACTGTTAAAAACTACACTGAGAGCAATGGGGGGGTGGAACATTTAAACACTGGGATACACATTTAGCAAAAGCCACGTGGTTAGTCAACACGAGGGGATCTGCCAACCGAGCTGGCCCTGCCCAGTCAGAAATCCTACATACTGTGGAATGGGATCGAGTCCCTGTAGTGCACACAAAAAGTATGCTGGGCAAAACAGTCTGGGTTCTTCCTGCCTCCGGCAAAGGCAAACCCATTCGTGGGATTGCTTTTGCTCGAGGACCTGGGTGCACTTGGTGGGTGATGCGGGAGGATGGAGAAATCCGATGTGTGCCTCAAGGGGATTTGATTTTGGGTGAAAACAGTCAATGAACTGAATGGCACAATGTGAACTGCTATATAATACTGTGTGTTACCTCTGTATTGTATCAATGATATCAGAGTACGAGCCTCCCAACCCATGGAAGATCAACTATGAAACAAGCCGTGCAGCAGTGATGGAACGATGACTGACTCGGTATGCAGCAACCCAACGCCACACACCATCTCTCCCACCCGGAAAGACTGATACGACAGATGGAGCCCAGAGTCATGGGCTGGGTGAACTCAATGGACATTTTAATGGACATTTTACAGGGAAGGTCCATGAACTAAGGGAATGATGTCTGTGTATTATGTTAAAGGATGGGAAGGGGAGGGGTGGTGGTTGGTATGGTTGTATTGCATCATATGGGACCTGGGCATGGTGTAAATGGTATGGAATAAGGAGTGGAGAATGTGCTGGTTTTGGCTGAGAAGGGGTTAATTCTCCTCACTGTGGGGGTCGGCTACCTTTCCAGCTTCCCACGCTCTGCCGCGTGGCGCGGGGGGGGCTGGGAGGGGCAGGGCCATGGTGGGAACGGCTGACCCTGATTGGCCAATGGCAGGTTCATTCCATACCATGTGACACCATGACCAATATACTGAGGGGGGGGGGGCAGTGGCAGCGCGGCGTCGGCGCGGCGTCGGGTCGGCGGGCGGTGGTCGGCGAGCGGCTGCGGCGCGGGCGGTTTGTTTCGGCGCTTCGTTCCCCCCCTCCCCCCCCTTCCCCCTCCCCCGGGGCTTTGCGCCTCTCGTTGTTCTCCTTTACATTGCATTTCTACTGTTGTTTCCTTTTAATTTTAATTATTAAACTGTTCTTATCCCAACCCAGGAGCGTTACCCTTCTGATTCTCTCCCCCATCTACCGGTGGGGGAGTGAGCAAGCGACTGTGTGGGGCTGAGCTGCTGCTAAACCACGACAAATGGATGGCTATAAGCACTTTAGAAGGAACAGGCAAGGAAGGAGAGGTGGTGGGGTGGCTCTGTATGTTAGGGAGTGCTTTGATTGTGTAGAGCTTAGCGACTTTGATGATAAGGTCGAGTGCTTATGGGTAAGGATAAGGGGGAAGGCCAACAAGGCAGATATCCTGCTGGGGGTCTGTTATAGACCACTCAACCAGGATGAAGAGGTAGATGAAGCGTTTCTACAAGCAGCTGGCGGAAGTATCACAATCGGTTGCCCTTGTTCTCGTGGGAGACTTCAATTTACCAGATGTCTGCTGGAAATACAACACAGCAGAGAAGAAACAGTCTAGGAGGGTCATAGAGTGTGTGGACGATAACTTCCTGACGCAGCTGGTAAGTGAGCCTATCAGGGGAGGTGCCTTGCTTGACCTGCTGTTTGCAAACAGAGAAGGACTGGTGGGAGATATGGTCGGAGGCTGTCTTAGGCTTAGCAACCATATGATTGAATTCTCGATTCTTGGCGAAGAAGAGGGGTCAGAAGAAGCACCTCTATGGACTTCCAGAGGGCAGACTTTGGCCCATTCAGGGCGCTGGTTGGGAGAGTCCCTTGGGAGGCAGTCCTGCAGGGCAAAGGAGTCCAGGAAGGCTGGGCACTCTTCAAGAAGGGAGCCTTGCAGGTGCAGGAGCAGGCTGTCCCCAAGTGCCACAAGATGGACTACTGGGGAAGACAACAAGCCTGGCTGAACAGGGAGCTTTTGCTGGCACTCAGGAGAAAAAGGAAAGTCTACCGCTTTAGGAAGAAGGAGCAGGCAACACAAGAAGAGTACAGAGATCTTGTTAGGTCTTGCAGAGAGAAAATTAGGCAAGCAAAAGTCCAGCTAGAACTCAACCGGGCCACTGTTGTAAGGGATAACAAAAAATGTTTTTACAAATATATCAACAACAAAAAGAGAACCAAAGAGAATCTCCATCCTCTATTGGACACAGAGGGGAACATTGCAACTGAGGATGAGGAAAATGCTGAGGTACTAAATGCCTTCTTTGCCTCAATCTTTAACCATCAGACCAGTTATCCCCAGGGTATTCAGCCCCCTGAGCTGGAAGGCAGGGATGGATGGCAGAATAAACCCCCCATAATCCAGGAGGAAGGAGTTTATGACCTGCTGAGCCACCTGGACGCTCACAAGTCTATGGGGCCAGGTGGGATCCACCCGAGAGTAGTGAGGGAGCTGGTGGAGGAGCTCGCCAAGCCACTCTCCATCATTTACCAGCAGTCCTGGTTAACAGGGGAGGTCCCAGATAACTGGAGGCTTGCCTATGTGATGCCCATCTACAAGGAACAGAAGGAGGCTCTGGGGAACTACAGGCCTGTCAGCCTGACCTTGGTACTGGGGAAGATTATGGAGCGGTTCATCTTGAGTGAGCTCACCAGGCATGTGCAGGACAACCAGGGGATCAGGACCATCCACATCCAACATGGGTTCATGAAAGGCAGGTCCTGCCTGACCAACCTGATCTCCTTCTATGACAAGGTGACACGCCTAGTGGATGAGGGAAAGGCTGTGGATGTTGTCTACCTGGACTTTAGCAAAGCCTTTGATACTGTCACCTACAGTATCCTCCTAGAGAAGCTGGCGGCTCATGGCTTGGATGGGTGTACTCTTCGCTGGGTAAAAATCTGGCTGGATGGCCAAGCCCAGAGAGTTGTGGTGAACAGAGATAAATCCAGTTGGCGTCTGGTCACGAGTGGGGTTCCCCAGGTCTCAGTGTTGGGGACACTCTCATTTACTATCTTTATCAATGATCTGGATGAGGGGATCGGGTGTGCCCTCAGTAAGTATGCAGACTACACCAAATTGGGCAGGAGTGTCGATCTGCTTGATGGCAGAAAGGCTCTACAGAGGGATCTGGCCAGGCTGGATCGATGGGCCGAGGCCAACTGTATGAGCTTTAACAAGGCCAAGTGCCGGGTCCTGCGCTTGGGTCACAAGAACCCCATGCAATGCTACAGGCTTGGGGAAGAGTGGCTGGAAAGCTGCCTGGCGGAGATGGACCTGGGGGTGCTGGTTGACAGCCAGCTGAACATGAGCCAGCAGTGTGCCCAGGTGGCCAAGAAGGCCAATGGCATCCTGGCTTGTATCAGGAACACTGTGGCCAGCAAGAGTAGGCAAGTGATTGTGCCCCTGTACTCGGCACTGTTGAGGCCGCACCTTGAATACTGTGTTCAGTTTTGGGCCCCTCACTACAAGAAGGACAGCGAGGTGCTGGAGCGTGTCCAGAGAAGGGCAACGAAGCTGGTGAAGGGTCTAGAGAACAAGTCTTATGAGGAGAGGTTGAAGGAACTGGGGTTGTTTAGTCTGGAGAAGAGGAGGCTGAGGGGAGACCTTATCGCTCTCTACAACTACCTGAAAGGAGGTTGTAGCGAGGTGGGTGTTTGGTCTCTTCTCCCAAGTTACTAGCGATAGAACAAGAGGAAACAGCTTCAAGCTGCATCAGGGGAGGTTTAGATTGGATATTAGGAAAAATGTCTTTACTGAAAGAGTGGTCAGACACTGGAACAAGATGCCCAGAGAGATGGTGGAGTCGCCGTCCCTGGAGGTATTTAAAAGATGTAATCGTGGCACTTCAGGGCATGGTTTAGGAGACATGGTAGTGTTGGGTTGACGGTTGGACTGGATGATCCTAGAGGTCTTTTCCAACCATAATGATTCTATGATTCTATGGTGCCTAAAAATTTTACCTTAGTTTCTGGCCCTTGTACTTTTTGTGGATTAATATCCCAACCATGCCCTCATATGGTCTCCACAACCCTGCTCAGTGCCTCCCCGTCATCCTGCTCAGTAGGTGTGGTCAGCAGGATGTCATCAATGTGATGGAATAGTTTGCACTTTGTTGACAGGCTGCACTCCCCCCAAGTGCTGAGCTACAATCCTATGACATATCATGGGGCTGTGCAGGTATCCCTGAGGCAGCACCATAAATGTGTACTGCTGGCCTTCCCAGGAAAAGGCAAACTGTTCTTGCAACTCTTCAGCAATAGGTATTCTGAAGGCAGCATTCACCAAGTTGGTAACAGCATGCCCGGCATTTGCCCCGGCTTCCAGCTGCTCTAATAGAGTGACAATGTCCAGCAGGACTGCAGCCATGGGAGCAGCGACTTTGTTCAAAAGCCAGAAATCCACAGTCATACACCATGAGCCATACGGCTTCTTTACAGGCCAAATAGGGTTATTAAAAGGTGAATGTGTCCATCAGGTAACCCCTGCTTCTAACAACTGCTTGAGAGAGCTCAGAATTCCCCCGAGGCAGTCAGTATTGCTTTAAGGCTATAGGCTTGAAGGGAGGGAGGAGGGGTGTCTGGTCAGCACACCGGAAGTATGAGAAGACACAGTCCTCCCTACCATAAGTGCCCACATCCAAGGTGATCAGGTACCAAAAGAATATTTTCCCCCAGTGGTATGAAAAGTGTTGCCTGCTAACAAATTATATATTCAGGCACTCTCATTGTCCATACTTGAGCCGAAAACAGTGGGTATCCTTCCAGCTGCAGGATTAGAGAAATTTCTCAAGATGGCTCCTTCCTTCCCTCAAATACATCAATATTTATCAGTTTATTGTTAGGGTATGTTGAGAATTCTTAGGATTAATAGATTTGCTTAGCACTAGAAGCTAAAGGAATTGAAGCCTTAGGACGCAATAGCTGACCAAGAATAAATGCTTTGATAAAATCAATGCTGCAAACACAGAACTAGCTGAAATCGGCAGATGCAAGCAGAATGAAGAACATAAGAACAAAGGAAACAAGTCCAAGAGAATGAGGCAACTTCAAAAGGAAAGAAGGAAGGAAGGAAAGAAGGAATGGGAACTACGGGAGAAAATGGAAGGAAGGAAGGAAATGGAAGGTAGGAAATGGAAGGAAGGGAGGGAGGGAGAAACGCAGGAAGGAAGGAGGGAAAGAGAAGTAAGGGATAAAATGGAAGGAATGAATGAAGGAAATGGAAGGTAGGAAATGGAAGGAAGGGAGGAACGAAATGGAAGGAAGGGAGGAACGAAATGGAAGGAAGGAAATGGAAGGAAGGAAGGAAGGAAATGGAAGGAAGGAAATGGAAGGAAGGAAATGGAAGGAAGGAAGGAAGGAAGGAAGGAAGGAAGGAAGGAAGGAAGGAAGGAAGGAAGGAAGGAAGGAAGGAAGGAAGGAAGGAAGGAAGGAAGGAAGGAAGGAAGGAAGGAAGGAAATGAAAGGAAGGAAAGAATGCAATGTAAGGCAGGAAATGGAAAAAAAAGGAAGGAACTGGAAGAATGGAAATCGAAGGAATGAAATGGAAGGAAGTAAATAGAAAAAAGGGAGTAAGGACATGGAAGGAAGGAAGGAAATGGAAGGAAGGAAGGAAGGAAATGGAAAGAGGGAAATGGAAGGAAGGAAGGAAGGAAGGAAGGAAGGAAGGAAGGAAGGAAGGAAGGAAGGAAGGAAGGAAGGAAGGAAGGAAGGAAGGAAGGAAGGAAGGAAGGAAGGAAATGGCTGTAAGGGTGTAAATGGAAAAAAGGAAGGAAGGAAATGGAAGGCAGGAAGGAAGGAAATGGATGTAAGGGAGGAAATGGAAGGAAGGAAATGGAAAAAAGGAAGGAAGGAAGTGGAAAAAAGGATATAGAATGAATGAAATGCAAGGAAGGAAATGGAAGGAAGGAAGGAAGGAAGGAAATAGAAGGAACCTCTGATATAAGCTGATATAAGCTGAAATGGGCTATACATCTAGCAGTCCCTAGAACAGGGAGTGAGAAAGTGGAAATGTAACCAGGGTGATGAAGTTAACCGAACATGGCTGCTGCTCTATCATCCAACTGAACATTAAGTTAGGGGACAATCAGTGTATTCTTTAATCATTAATGCAATAGATAATGTGTTTCTGTCAGAACCCCTCTCCTATCAGAGTGAAAGCCTAATTTTTAGATCCCAAAACCCTCACTCCTAGTGCTCAGGGTCCAAACCTCTGTTTTAGGGTTTAAATTAAAGCCTCACTTTTAGGTAGTAATGATTCAGGGTATAAATGGTTGGGAGTTAGTAATACAGTCTAGTGTAGCTCAACTAAGGTTGGGACCTGGAGCCGAAACTTAGCCAAGATAAGGAGGTAGCCGAAACAAGAACAGCCTGCACAATGACAAGACCTAGTTGCTTTAGGGAGTCAAAGAGGCCTCAAGATTCCAGGTACCTAAACAAAGTCACGATGACATTTGGCCTTAAGAAAAGCAGACATACAGAGCCATAAAGATAAGGAACTGAAGAGCAGACACTAAACCAGAACAGACCACCCCTCAAGGGCAGTATATATGTAATCTCAGAACTGTGTTTGCGCGAACACAAGGGTTAACTAGCAGACACAGGGAGGAAGAGTATGTCCTTCATCCAGAGACCCCTGAGGACCACCTGGAGGCACCAATAGGCATGTGCAAATAACATCTGAATATGTATATCTTTTATCAGAAAGCTAATGAATATGTATATGAAGCACGTACTTAACTGGCACAAAGAGATCTGATGGTATGCACTTTAGGAGGAGCGATCCCCCTGTGCATCCGGAGCCACAAATAAATAATGCCTGCCTTCTAACACTACATTGGTGTTATTAGGTTTATTCCTGATTTTGGTGACAGAAGAATATGGAATTGCTAGCAGGGAAAAAGGAAATCTAGACTGGCAAGAAATGGGGCCACATAGTCATTAATTAATGGGCATAAATAGAGCTTCTGGCATGTAGGAGTGATGCTGGCAGAGTAGGGGAGAAGAATGAAAGATGTACAGAACCTACTCCCACAGGAGTTATTGCATTTTACTTTGAAATTGTAATATGCCAGAAATATACACGCAGCCAACCACTAAGGACCTGCTGATGGGTAGTGACTCATTAAACCATGATTACTCAATAACTTTAAGTTATGATCCTACCTACAGACAATTCAGGATCTTTCTGTCAACTTTTGCAATGTTCAACTCACGGCCTGTGTGTGACAGGCAAGGGTTTAAAGCTTCTTAAATTTCAACAGGACCTAAGAGCAGAGCTCAATATACTGATACTGCCATAAATTCTGGACTGGACAAGCAAATAAAAGATTGAAAAAGGTGACAATCAACAAAGGGAATTTGTTAGTGGTATCTGCATTCCAGCTGTTTATGAGAAGCCTCAAATCCCTCTTTAGAAACAATCTAACTGGTAAAAAAAACCAAAACAAAACAACAAACCAACCAGGCTGCTAGAACACATTATCTTTCCTTTCTTCCTTCTACCATTTTCCCAATCTTTCCTACCTTAAAATAAGTAATTTTATCCTATTCTCCTTTCCAAAGCCTGATTTTGCTTCCTTGCACCAAAATTTTATGTCAGCATCTAACAAGACTTTTTGGTATTCTCTATTCTCTTGATGTTTTGTGTCTTTCTCCCTCTTTCTCCTTGTTGTTTCCATAAAATTATTTCTTAACTGTCCTGTTCGTAAAGTACATCATGTTTTAGATCAAATGAGCTTCTGCTCTGCATAAATTTTCTATTATCTCAGTGGAAGCACTAACCTTGGTGATATTAGAACTATGGGTACATTTTTCATAGGAGTGCCTCAACAAGCTACTCAGCCTCAGAGAATGACAGACACAAAAAAAGATTACATTAAATCACATTCCTCTGTTGCAATATTGGTTCCTCTGTTGCATACCTGGTTTTGAATCTAACTAACAAGTAATGAAGAACAGAATAAGACTTTAAATTCTACCAATGTCAAGCATAATGTTCCTATTGGCTAGGCTCAACTCTGAAGTCATGCAGTAGTTCACAAGGATATTAGCTACTACAATTCATGTGAATCTATTTTTTTTCCATTTAATATTTATCTTCTGTAGTATGCTCAGATTTCAACATCTTTAACATTGTCCTGGTTTCAGCTGGGATAGGGTTAAATTTCTTCCCAGTAGCTAGTATGGGGCTATTTTTTGGATTTGTGCTGGAAACAGTGTTGATAATGCAGAGATGTTTTAGTTGTTGCTAAGTAGTGCTTACACTAGTCGAGGTCTATTTCAGCTTCCCATGCTCTGCCAGGTGCACAAGAACCTGGGAGAGGACACAGCCAGGACAGCTGACCCCAACTGACCAATGGGATATTCCATACCATATGATGTCATGCTCAGTATATAAAGCTGGGGAAGAAGGAGGGGACATTTGGAGTGATGGCATTTGTCTTCCCAAGTAACTGTTACATGTGATGGAGCCCTGCTTTCCTGAGGATTTCTGAACACCTGCCTGCCAATGGGAAGTAGTGAATGAATTCCTTGTTTTGCTTTGCTTCCGTGCTCAGCTTTTGCTTTCCCTATTAAACTGTCTTTATCTCAACCCACGAGTTTGCTCTTTTTTGCTCTTCTGATTCTCTCCCCCATCCCACTGGGGTGGGGGGAGTGAGCGAGCGGCTGCGTGGTGCTTGGTTGTTGAGTGGGGCTAAACCATGACAAACATTTTCATTAATGATCTGGATAATGAACTGAGAGGAGTGGCTGATACTCCAGAGGGTTGTGCTGCCTTCCAGATGGACCTTGTGATTCAGGGAATAAATATTTAAATGTTACTAATGCAATCTAGTGTAGCTCAACAAATGTTGGGGCCCAGCCCTAAAACTTAGCAGGATAATGAGGTAGCCTTGGGCTGTAAGATAACAGGAACAGCCTGCAGGATGACTAAAACTTGTTGCTTTGGGGGAGCCAGAAAGGCTTCAAGATAAGAAGTACCTAAACAAAGTTACTTTAACATTTGACCTTAAGAAAAGCAGATGTACAGAACCATAAAGATAAGGAACTGCAGAGCAAGCACTAAACCAGACCACGCCATCCCTCAAGGACAGTATATATATGATCTCAGAACTGAGTTTGTGCAAAAGCAAAAGTTAACTAGCGGACACAGTGAGGAAGAGTATATCCTTCATCCAGAGCCCCCTGATGACCACCTGGAGACACCAACAGGCATGCACAAATAACATTTGCATATGATAATGTAAAATGTGTTCATCTGATTCGTGTCAATATGGAATTGTTTGTGCTTGTGTAACCGAGGGCCGTGCAATTGACTTGCTAACTGTCTTGGTGGTTGGAATGTTGATTGGCGATTTGTTGCTAAGGCAACAGATTGGCCAGTGGTGATGGCGGGAAACTTCTTGGCTCAGAAGACGCTGAAGCATGAAAAGTGGGGGAAAGGTCATTCCAGCAGGGGGAGAGTGCGACTACCGACCCAATTCAGGACCAAAAAGACTTGCCCCCCCACACACACCTGTAAAGAGCATGCATGCTAATCTACATGGCAAGCGTGGCTAATTTAAATACGGCTGACCAACGGCAAGTGAGATGCTTATCACTGACCAATGAGTGTAAACTTAGGCGTGTTGTTACTAATTGTTAATATAAACCCTGTATTCTTGTATGACGGTATGCACGTTAGGCGGAAGGATCCCCCGTGCATCCAGCGCTGCTTGCTTGTCTCTATTCAATAAATTGTAAATTTTAATTGAAATTCCATTTAAGGCTAAATTAATTATAACAATTGGGGGCTCATCCGGGAGGGTCTTGGTTCCTGAATTCTGACTTGATCTAGGAGTGCCGCCCCACCATTTGGTGGCTCCAGGTCAGGTTGGGTCAGGGCTAACGCCATCCTGAACCCGAATAGGGACAAGCAAAGAATTTAATTTTTATAAGGTCCCTTGCCGGCTGCAGCAGTTTGTTTTGCCCGTAATTCTGTGCGCGAAGATCCAAACGAAGACGACAGAGTCGTAAGTATTTATGCTGTATACCGTTTGGTTGGGTGGGATTTGGTTGCCTGTGTGTGTAAGAGTGTGACTGAGCCGGAACCTAGTTCCGAAGTGATTGTGGAGGTCTTCTAACCGCGGTTCCAATCTCCCGCGAGGGACTTGGCCGGTGAAGGACTGAAGTGATTCCTATAGGATTCGTGGGAGGGTGATAGGTCCTAAACCCCCTGCAAGATACTCTTACCAGTAACCAAGGGCTGTAGGAATTGCCACAGTAAAATTCCTTGATGGGTCAGACAGAATCGAGGACCCAGGACCAGAAGAAAGGGAGCAAACTACCAGACATACCATCAGAAAGTCCATTAGGAATAATGATTAGAAATTGGAATGAAAGGGGCCCCAGAAAAGGAAAAAGTAAATTAAAATTGGTTCAATATTGTATGGCTGAATGGCCGAAGGAACCTTTAAGACCACTTGTCTTTTGGCCTGTTTTTGGATCTTTTGAAGACTGGATTTGCCAGGCCTTGAATATATATGTTAATTCAAAGGAAGAAGAAGGAGATAAAAATGAACAAGAAAGGGAAGATTTGAGAATGTTAATCATACAGAGAATAAGGGAAGCGGTTCCCCGAGGGCAAAACAATAATAAAGCATTTAATGAACAACAAGGGAAAGATGAATCTCCAACAGAATGGTTGGAGAGGTTGAGGAAAAGCTTACAAATGTATTCTGGAATTGATCTGAATACAGTGGCTGGGACCGCACTCCTTAAAACACAATTCGTAGCCAAATCTTGGGGGGATATAAGAAGGAAATTAGAAAAACTGGAAGACTGGCAAGAAAGAGGATTAGAGGAGTTACTTAGAGAAGCCCAGAAAGTCTATGTTAGGAGGGACGAAGAAAAGCAGAAAGCAAAAGCAAAAATGTTTGTAGCAGCAGTAAGAGAAAGTCAGAAAAATAAGACTCCATCTGGAGAGAAAAGGGAAAAAAGAATAGAGCAGACACCCCAGGGACAGCCTTACCAAGAGAGAGTCACAACTCCCGTCTGTTACTACTGTAACAAGAGGGGACATGTTCGGAAGAACTGCCGTAAACGGGAACAAGATGAGAGAATGTTTAAAGAAGAATAGGGGTGTCAGGGGCTATATCTTCTGGGGACTTCAACATCAACAGAGCCCTTGATAAAATTATTAATTGGTCCCCATAAAGAGGAAGTTTTATTTTTAGTAGATACAGGAGCCGAGAAATCAACCATTCAAAAACTTCCAAAAGGAATAGAAGAAGGGAAGAGCTATATGTCTGTAGTTGGGGCAAAAGGAGAACCTTTTAAAGTACCTATTTTGAAAGATGTAGAAATAGAGACAGAAAAGAAAACTTACCTTAATGATTTACTTTTGCTCCCTGAAGCGGAGTACAATTTATTAGGAAGGGATTTGATTTTGAAGTTAAATTTGGGCATTCAGAGTAAAGGGGATAAATTGCAGATTAAATTATACACTTTAACACAAAAAGACGAAGAAGCTATTAACCCCTCAGTGTGGTATAAAGAAGGGGAAATTGGAAAGATAGAAATGGACCCCATAAGTGTTCAAATAATAGATCCTTATTGCCCAATTAGAATCAAGCAATATCCTATACCCAGGGAGGGCTGAAAAGGAACTTTGGAACCATGTATGTCACCCCATAATACACCCATCCTTCCTATAAAGAAACCGGATGGGTCATACAGGATAGTACAGGATTTAAGAGCTGTAAATCAGCGAACGATCACCAAGTTCCCTGTGGTGGCAAATCCTTACACTTTACTGAGTCTTATTTCTCCTAGATGTACTTGGTATAGTGTAATAGATTTGAAGGATGCTTTTTGGGCCTGTCCTCTGGATGAGGAATCCAGAGATTATTTTGCCTTTGAGTGGGAGGACCCCGAAACAGGACGAAAACAACAATTAAGATGGACTGTACTA
Source organism: Phalacrocorax carbo (assembly GCF_963921805.1). Lineage (NCBI taxonomy): Eukaryota > Metazoa > Chordata > Aves > Suliformes > Phalacrocoracidae > Phalacrocorax > Phalacrocorax carbo. Next base: position 54,280 of record NW_026990425.1, on the reverse strand, counting down.
CCACAGGGGTTTACAGAGTCACCAAATCTATTTGGACAAACTTTAGAGAAAATCTTACTAGATTTTACATTACCCAAGGAGGTAAAATTATTACAATATGTGGATGATTTATTAGTAGCAGGAGAAACTGAAGAGGGGACCCGAGAGGCCACCATTAAATTGTTAAATTTTCTGGGGGAGAAGGGATTGAAGGTGTCCCGATCAAAGCTACAGTTTGTAGAACAGGAAGTAAAATACTTAGGACATTGGCTGAGTAAAGGAAGGAAGAAGCTAGATCCTGATAGGATATCTGGGATTCTATCCTTGAGACCCCCACAAACTAAAAAGGAAATTCGACAAATATTGGGATTATTAGGATACTGTAGACCGTGGCTTGAAAATTATAGTGAAAAGGTAAAATTCCTATGTGAGAAATTAACTAATAACCAACTCAAGTGGTTCATAGAAGATGAGCAGAGATTCGAGGAAATAAAAAAGGCATTAATACAAGCACCTGTATTGAGCCTCCCAGATTTAGAAAAACCTTTCTATCTTTTTGTAAATACATCAAACCAGACAGCATATGGAGTTCTTACTCAAGACTGGGCAGGAATCAAAAAACCTGTAGGGTATTGCTCCAAGTTACTTGATCCAGTAAGCAGAGGATGGCCTGCTTGCCTCCAAGCTCTGGTTGCTACAGCCTTATTAATAGAGGAAGTTCGAAAAATCACTTTTAGTTCTCCTTTAAAGGTGTATACCCCACACAATGTCAGAAATGTTTTACAGCAGAAGGCAGAAAAATGGTTAACAGACAGCTGGATCCTAAAGTATGAAGCAATACTAGTAGACTCCCCTGACTTAGAATTGAGGGTGACTTCTGCCCAGAATCCAGCACAATTTTTGTTTGGAGAGCCATCAGAGGAGGAATTACATCATAATTGTTTAGAGGTAATTGAGGCCCAGACTAAGGTGAGGCCAGATTTAAGGGATACTGAGTTGGAAGATGGGAAGGTGCTGTTTATAGATGGTTCCTCCCGAGTGGTGGAAGGGAAAAGAAAATCAGGATATGCAATAATTAATGAGGACCTAGAACTTATGGAGTCAGGACCTCTGAGTCCATCATGGTCAGCTCAAGCTTGTGAGCTGTATGCCCTCTGTAGGGCCCTGGAATTATTAAAAGGCAAAAGCAGGACCATATTTATGGATTCTAAATACGCATATGGGGTGGTCCATACTTTTGGGAAAATTTGGGAAGAAAGAGGTTTAATTAATACTCAAGGGAGAAATCTAATACATCAAGAATTAATAGTAAAAATTTTAAAAGCATTAAGAGAACCAAAGGAAATAGCAGTGGTACATGTGAGAGGACACCAAAAGGGATTAGATTACCGAACTCGAGGGAATAATTTAGCGGATAAAGAGGCCCAGGAAGCAGCCCTGAGGACTCAGGTCGCTAAAATTAATGCAGTACAAACACAGGAGGACATCAGCAAAAAACACACAGGAGGAGAAAGAGAAGAAGTTTGCCCCTGAAGAAAAGATAAAATTGGAAAAATTAGGGGCTAAGTTAGAACAAGGAAAATGGATATTGCCCGACCGGAGAGAAATGCTGCTGAAAGCCTATGCCAGACAAATATTGGAATGTTTGCATGCGCAAACACATTGGGGTACAAAGGCGTTAAGTGATCATTTCCTTAAACAATTTGGCTGTATTGGGATTTTTGAAATAGCAAAGCAGATTACACAAGGATGCTTAACTTGTCAAAAGGTAAATAAGTGTTTTGACAAGTGGCAATAGGAGGGAAAAAAACAGCTTACAGACCATTCGAGAAAGTACAAATAGATTTTACGAAACTTCCTAAAGTAGGGAGAATAAAATATTTATTGGTAATAGTAGATCATTTGACACAATGGGTAGAGGCTTACCCTGTAGCACGGGCTACAGCACAGATGGTGGTAAAAATTTTATTGGAACATTTGATACCTAGATATGGGATAATCCAGTACATTGATTCTGACCAGGGCACACACTTTACTTCCAGAATAATAAAGCTATTATGTCAATCATTAGGCATTCAGTGGGAATACCATACTCCATGGCACCCACAAAGTTCGGGGAAAGTAGAAAGAATGAATCAAACAATAAAACAACAATTGGCTAAATTAATGATTGAGACATAAATGCCTTGGACCATTGGCAATGTTAAATATAAGAACTAAACCATACAGTGAGACTGGATTATCACCATATGAGATGTTATATGGCATGCCCTACTTTCAAGGGATGCCTTTGGGGAATAGTGTAATTGAAGACAGAAACGGCTGTGAGAACTGCTGAAAAAGGGTGGACACATGTGTCGTGAGTGAAAGCTCCAGTGAAGGAGTGGAGAGTCACATCTGAACCCGGAGAAACTAAGCTAACCATCAGAAGAACCTGAAGAGGCCATCATCAAAGAACATAAGCTAAGTTGCTGTGGGAATTTTATTGTGACTACTCCTGTAGAATTTGTAAACTGAGAAGCTCCTAAATGAATACCCATTAGGGAAGACAATTTGTCAATAACAAGGAAATATTGGTTCCTGGGAATAGCAATAGGCTATCCATGGTATACACTGGATTTTTTTGAGACATAGCATACGAATTGGAAAAAGCCAATCCTTAAATACTCAGGAAAGGACACCCCTTAAGATTAAGGAAGAGGGCAAGACTGGATAGGGAACCGGTGCTACGGTTTGAAAAGGTCTGCCAAGGGCTGCAACCCCTTTGGGCCGCGACCGCCAATCACTATGGCCCTTACCGGACCTCTTCTAGTCCTACTTGGGGTGAGTTCCTTAACCCTGGCTATGACAAACAACTGCAGTCAATGTGTAATATGACTGTAAAGGCCAGTGTCATGGTTTAGCCGGCAGCTCAGCCCCATACAGTCGCTCGCTCACTCCCCCACCGGTAGATGGGGGAGAGAATCAGAAGGGTAACGCTCGTGGGTTGGGATAAGAACAGTTTAATAATTAAAATTAAAAGAAACAACAACAGAAATGCAATGTGAAGGAGAACAACGAGAGGTGCAAAGCCCCGGGGGGAGGGGAGGGGAGAGGGGGAACGAACCGCTGAAACAAACCGCACGCGCCGCAGCCGCTCGCTGCCCGCCAACCCAACGCCGCGCCGCTTCTGCGCTGCCACTGCCCCCCCCCCCCAAAATACTGGTCATGGTGTCACATGGTATGGAATGAACCTGCCATTGGCCAGTCGGGGTCAGCCGCCCCCACCATGGCCCTGCCCCTCCCAGCACCCACCCACCCCACCCCCCACCCCCCCCCCCGCCCCCGCCACGCAGCAGAGCGCCGGAAGCTGGAAAGGTAGCCGACCCCCACAGTGAGGAGAATTAACCCCTTCTCAGCCAAAACCAGCACAGCCAGGAAATAGGAAGCTGCATTATGCTTTATGCAGAGAAGGTAACAGGACCATATGCTATGATCCAAAAGAACTCACAAATTCGGAAGTAGGAAGACTAATTGTCAGCATAGACTGTTCATGAAATAGAAAAAGGAGTAAAATATGAAATTCCCACAGTTGCTAAAAATCTATTTGTAAATCTTGCTGAAAACATTGCTAAGTCATTGAATGTAACCAATTGTTATGTTTGTCGTGGAACAAACCAAGGTGAAAAGAAATTAAGAAAATCGCATACGTCCCAGTTCAAACTTGGAATGGAATCAATCTAGGAGAATTAGGGGGGAACTTTATGGACGGTCTGTATTGGGGATATGTGGAGGACTGTTAATAATTCCATGTTTAATACCTTGTTTTACTAGACTAATACACTCGGTTATACAAGGAATGCAGAAAACTGCAACAAAAGAAGCGATTGGAAACAAAAACACGAATCAATGCCATAAAAAAAGAAGATGAGGGACTGTAAAATGTGTTCATCTGATTCGTGTCAATATGGAATTGTTTGTGCTTGTGTAACCGAGGGCCGTGCAATTGACTTGCTAACCGTCTTGGTGGTTGGAATGTTTATTGGCGACTTGTTGCTGTCATGGTTTCAGCTGGGATAGAGTTAATTTTCTTCACTCTAGCTGGTATAGTGCTGTGCTTTGAAATTAGCATGGAAAAAAAACCCTGTTGAGATAACACACAGATGTTTAGGCTGTTGCTGGGTAGCGCTTATACTAGTCAAGGACATGTCTAGCCTCCCATGCTCTGCTGGGTGCACAAGAAGCTGGGAGGGGAGGGGGCACAGCTAAGAGAGCGGATTCAAACTGACCAAAGGGATATTCCATATCATGTAACGTCATGCCCAGTATGCTAGCTGGGAGGGGCTGGCCAGGGGAGGGAGGAAGCAATCACGGCTTGGGGACGGGCAGCATCGGTCGGCAGGTGGTGAGCGGTTGTATTGTTCGTGTTTCTGTGGTTTTTTTCCCTGTTTTCCCTTTCCCTTCCTTTTCCCTTTTATTATATTAACATTATTGTCATTATTCTCATAATCGTTTATCATTATCATTTTATTGTAATCATTAAACTGTGCTTATCTCAACCCACAAGTTCTTTTGCTCATCCGATTCTCTTCCCCATCCCACAGGGGTGGGGGGGTGGGTGAGCGAGCGGCTGCGTGGTGTTCAGTTGCCAGCTGAGGCTGAACCACGACAGTTGCTAAGGCAACAGATTGGCCAGTGGTGATGGCGGGAAACTTCTTGGCTCAGAAGACGCTGAAGCATGAAAAGTGGGGGAAAGGTCATTCCGGCAGGGGGAGAGTGGGACCACCGACCCAATTCAGGACCAAAAAGACTTGCCCCCCACACACACACCTGTAAAGAGCATGCATGCTAATCTACATGACAAGCGTGGCTAATTTAAATACGGCTGACCAACGGCAAGTGAGATGCTTATCACTGACCAATGAGTGTAAACTTAGGCGTGTTGTTACTAATTGTTAATATAAACCCTGTATTCTTGTATGACGGTATGCACGTTAGGCGGAAGGATCCCCCGTGCATCCAGCGCTGCTTGCTTGTCTCTATTCAATAAATTGTAAACTTTAATTGAAATTCCGTTTAAGGCTAAATTAATTATAACAATTATGAATATGTGTATCTTTTATCGGAAAAGTAATGTACTTAACCTGCACATTTAGATCTGATGGTGTGCAAGTTAGGAGAAGCGATCCTCCTTGCACCCAGCACTGCAACAAACATACCTGCTTTATAACTCTCTGTGAGTTGTAGAGTTTGTTTCCATGCCTCACTTGAAGACTGGAGAAATGGGCTGAGAGGACAACAAAGGGAAGTGCAAAGTCCTGCACCTGAGGAGGAACAACCTCATGCACCAGTATATGCTGGGGGCCACCCAACTGGAAAGCAGATTTGCAGAAAAGGACCTGGGGGGCCTGGTGGACACCAAGTTGAACATGAGCCAGCAAGGAAGATATAGTGAACCTGACAGGAAGACCACTGTACATCTAAGAGTTAGTGATCCACATAACAGCCTGAGTAGGACCAGGCCTGTGCTGTGCTATGCTGCATGTACAGCATGGCCTTCAGGCTTGTGTTGTTTTGCACAAATCTCTTGGCCACAGGATAAACTGGTATAAACTTGGTACTGGTGATTACACCACCTGCGTGGCCTTGCCTTTATCTAACAGTGCAGCAAGACATTCTCATGAGAACACAGTTTCTGTTTTAACAGTAAAAATCACGGAGTTGTTTCCTCATAAGAAAAGCCTATAATGGCTTGAATGACCAATATGGGAGAATCTCTGCTATGGACTGTGTCTGTATGGTATGCTACATGTGGATTGGAGGTCTGTTCAATGCTACGCTGCTCATGGTTCCCAGCATCTAAAGAGATGTAAGATTATCTATGCTACTGTCTCTATTATGAAGGGACTGAAGCATCTCTCCTATGAAGAAAGGCTGAGAGAGCTGGGACTGTTCAGCCTAGAGAAGGCACAGGTGGGATCTTTTCAATGTATATAAATACCTGAAGGGAGGGTGCAAAGATGACGAAACCAGGCTCTTTTCAGTGATGTCCAGTGACAGGACAAGAGGCAATGGGCACAAATGGAAAAACAGGAGGTTTCCTCTGAACATACAGAAAAACTTTTTTACTGTGAGGGTGGCTGAACACTGGAACAGGTTGCCCAGGGACATGGTCCTGGGCAACCAGCTCTAGGTCACCCTGCTTGAGCAGAGGGGTTGGACTAGATGACCTCCAGAGGTCCCTTCCAACCTCAACCATTCTGTGATTCTATGACTTCTGTAGTCTCATATATGCAAAAAACCCTGTACCTGTCAATATATAAAATATTATATGATTAAAGGTTAAAACTTTCTTAACTATCACAAAAACAGAATAAAAGCCTTTTTGAAAAAAGAAGCTATTAAATCCAAGACAAGGTTTAAATATAGGACTCTTGTTTGTTTGAAAGAATAAAATAGAGTTTTTCAGGCTGCAAAAGTAATCCTCAACACAGTGCAAGTACAGACAAGGAGACAATAAGAGGTTTGAAGATCAGGAGGTGGAGAGATTTCACAGAATGATACAACAAAGATAATTTTTTCTGTATTAGCATTTTGTATAAACTGAAAGGTAACAACAATATGGAACAACATGTAAAGGAAAGTGGAGAGGAGGATATTGCAGAACAGAAAATAATAGTCTGCCTAAGAATCTGAAATACCAGTAACAAGAAAGTATAAATTTTAAAAATACCATAAAACAAAATAATGTAAAATATGCCCTTAATATCATAGGTGGGAAGAGGAAACCGATAACAAATCTGAATGAATGGGAAGATCCTTGCTAGCTATTCCTATAGTAGAGAGATCACTCAAAATGTCTCCCATTGAAACACTAGTTCCAAACTAATAGGTGCCAACTCAGCATGGCAATTAAAAGATGTTGGAACCATGACAGCATATATAAAAATGGATAGCAAGTATCAGGTTTTCAGCTCCATAATCAGTTCATATGACTCACACTAGACAGATTCTCAGTGTAATGACTGTAATGAGTTTCTGATATTGGATTCTCAGCAATATAAACAGAAATTAGAACATCTCAAAGGACCTGTGCCCTTAGAAACAGAGTCAGCAGGGCATATTTAAAGACATTTATATGTGATACGGCATTTCCTTTGTACCTAGCTTATCAGTAACAGTTCTCACACTGGATCCGGATGATGTAGGTATCTAGCTAGCATAGATACAGATCATACATACCATTTTGACTAGCAGTTTACCCAGACCTTTGGATATAAAAAGTGTTGACTCAAATCTGAAGCTCTTATTGCCACTTCATTTGTATCTAAAATCATTTCAATGAGCAAGTAATCAGTCTTGGCAAAGACTCTTTGGCACTGGTAAAACTGATCTAGCATTTTCATTAGGGAATAAACATTAAGCAATGGTTCAGAGATTCTGGATCTTCATCATAAGCTCCAGACAAATCTAGAAATCTAAATATTATTTAATGCTGTAACTGTACAATTTCAAGGAAATAGAACACAACCACACTGACACCTTGGAACTGATTACCCAAACACAAGACTGATGGTGATACAAAGACTATCCAAAATGGACAGTGGACTGGTTCATAAAGCAGTTTATTAATGCCACATTAGAGGCACTAGATTTGATTGACCCACATTAAAGAAAGAACCTAAGCAACAAGTATATTAGCTTGGAGTCGCATTTGAGTCACTAGAACTACCCTATAAAATATGTGTGTATACATATACCCTCAGAATCTTCTGCAAGAGTATGTGAGTGATCACAGCAGATTCTGTTCTCCAAGACATTCTAAACCTCAATGTTAAGAGGCACCATACGATTCTATATGCAAAAGCCACTTAGTGAAGAAACAAACTTTGTTAATCTGAACAACACTGAATGAAAACTTACATCTTAATAACTACCTCAATCCAGCAGAAGTATGGATCTCAAAATTTATACACAAAGAAAGTAAACATAGTTTTTGACCCCAACTCAAAACCAGTGACAACTAGGATATCGATTTTGCAACTCAAGGAAAAAGTAAAGTATCTTCAGCTACTTCATTTGATGAATAAATACTTAAAAATCATTTAACCATGCAGTTTGTGATCATATCTTTCGCAGTAGCTCAAAGTAACTAATATCTGGGTTACAAATGTTCATTCTGAAAAAAATCCTTACTTTCAAATTCACAAAATAATTCTTGCTATTTCTCAGCTAATATGCCCATTATAGTTATTAAGTATCAACAACAGGACCACCAGAAGGTTTGCAGTTTTAACAAAACCAACACTGAATCTAAGCACTATAGTTAATGCATTTTAAATCAGGTAATGGAAGTAATTCAAGTCCTTGTCACTAAAATCCTAGGTTAAAAATTAACAAGAGAAATATTAACATATAAAAATATGTATGTAAGAATATTTTACATATGAAGCTAAATTTTATTTGGCCTAATGTTAATTTTGCAAAGTACAACCTTATTCCTTTGCAATTTTGAGGCTCAATCCTGTATTGAGGCAACTTGTTATTACCAAGCATTCCAAACCCTCAGGTGAGCAAAGTCCCTCACAAGTCTGTTTGCAGGATCATGAGCTTCCAAATGTGAATAATAAAAAAGACAAGACCTGAAAGTCAAACAGTGAATTCTCTTTCCTGCAGTATATTTTTGAAACTACTCTTACCCCAATGGTAAACTGTTCATTCAGAGCCAGAAAGAGAACATTAAAGAGGTAGCATGTTGGCAGTGAGTATAAAAAGTTTGAAAGAGATTATAAATATACAGTAAAATGTCCTCCAAAATGTATTTATTTCATAGAGTTATCAATGATTTAGGTTGGAAGGGGCGTCTCAAGGTCTCTGAGTCCAACCCTCACTCAAAACAGATCCAGTTAGAGTAGATTGCTCAGGGCTTTGTCCAGTCAAGGTTTGGATATCTCCAGGGATGGAGAGCCCATAACTTCTTTGGGCCCCTGTTACTGGAACAGTTTGATTAACTGTATGAGGATTTTTTTATTCTTATACCTAACTGGAATATCCCATGTTCCAACTTGTCTCCATTGCCTCTCATTCTTCCACTGTGCACCTCTAAGAGCCTGGCTCTTTTTTTTTTCTACGTGCTCCCATTACATAGCTGAAGACAGTAGTAAGAGCTCCCTGAGCCTTCTCATCTTACAGCTGAACAAACCCAGTTCTCTCCAAGTACATCATGTGTTCCATCCCCTTGATCATCTTGGTGACCCTCCACTGGACTTGCTCTATTATGTGTGTCTTGTATGTCCAAGTCACAGGCATTATTTTGACTCACTAAAATCAAAATGTGATGTATTTAACTTTAGAGGTATAATGACTCCAGAAGAGGAGGCATCTATCTGTTTAACTTGACAACAGTAAAAGCAATGACCAGGACAGAACTTGAAGTATATCACTTGTACATCACTTGATATATCAGAGGGTTGTGCTGCCATTCAGAGGGATCTCAACAGGCTTGAGAAATGGGCTGAGAGAAATCTCACGCAGTTCAACAAAAGGAAATGTCAATTATTGCACCTGGAGCAAAATAACTCCAGGCATCAGTACACACTGGGGGCCCACCAGCTGGAAAGCAGCTTGTCAGGAAAGGCCCTTGGAGTCCTGGTGGATACACTGAGCATGAGCCAGCAATGTGCCCTTGTGGCAAGAAAGGCTAACAATATCCTGGGCTGCATAGTGTTGCCAGCAGGTGTAGGGAGGTGATCCTTTCCCTCTACTCAGCACTGGTGAGGCCACACCTGGAGCCCTGTGTCCAGTTCTGGGCTCCCCAGTAAAAGAGACATGGACATACTGGAGGGAGTCCAACGAAGGGCCACTAAGATGATTAAGGGACTAGAGTGTCTGTCCTATGAGGAAAGGCTGAGAGAGCTGGGACTGTTTAGCCTAGAGAAGAGAAGGCTCGGGGGGGATCTTATCAATGTGTACAAATATCTGAAGGGAGGGTGCAAAGAGGACCAGAGCCAGGCTCTTTTCAGTGGTGTCCAGCGACAGGACAAGAGGCAATGGGCACAAACTGAAACACAGGTGGTTCTGTCTGAACATAAGGAAACACTTTTTACTGCGAGGGTGGTTTCAACCCAGTTTTCAAACTGGAACAGGCTGCCCAGAGAGACTGTGGAGGCTCTATACATAGATATATTCAAAAGCTGACTGGACACAGTCCTGCTCTAGGTGACTCCACTTGAGCAGGGATGCCGGAATAGACCCTCTCAAATGGTCCCTTCCATCCTCAATGACTGTTATTCTGTGACTTGTAAAATATAAGATTTTAAATGATAATAAATTCAGACTATATAAGCACATTGAAACTTGACTTCCATAAACATTCTAAAATTCAGATGTAATTAATATGAGATAAGAATATTCTTTAAGAAAAATTTATTTTAAAATTTATTCTAAAAACAGTAACACATAGCAAATTAGATATTGGAAAGTAGTAATTTTTGCTTACTCATATTTTCATAAGTACTAATTTTAGGATCAGAAACAGAAACCACTTTTCATCTTTATAAATGTTAAAATAAGATATTAGTGATTTGACTAAATGACATACCACTTCATCTTCAAATCCTCCAGCTAATACAAGCGAATAAGCTCCATCATTACTGCGTCCATGAATTCCACCAACATGGGGTCTGTGAACACCTGCTTCACTCACCTTGAGTATTAAAAAAGAACAAATTTTAAAATAACTTTTTGAAACAACTAGCCTTATGCAACAATTTTTTCTGGTTAAAAATTATTTACATAAGTATCTTTGTGTAATAGTTTTGCCATTGAAGGAAATAATTTTATGATTTTCAAAGATTTTTTAAAAGGAAAAAAAACACAAAAGAAAGGACATCCAATGAAAAGAAAGGACAATATAAAACAGTGCTGACACAAAGATGAATAGGTACACTTTGCCCCTTAGAAAAAATCTTCATGATTCTTGCCGTAAGCAACATTTCAGACCAGATTCACGGTTCCTTAGACCAACACAAAGAAGATATAGATTATCTTTCTAATTCAGTAGTATTTTAAAACTTAAAAGTTAACCAGCTCAGGAAAATGCAATCACATTTACAGCCTTCCTTCATCTCTGAAGATTTTTTCTTTTTCCAGTTCTGCCCAACCCCTGTACTCCCCCCCTTTACATATGTTATAAAATTTTGCATTGCTTTGCTATTGTCATAAGGACATCAAAAAGGATGTAGACAGGCTGGAAGGGGTCCAGAGAAGGGCCACCAAGATGATCAAAGGACTGGGAAGCCTGCCATATGAGGATAGGCTGGGAGAACTAGGTTTGTTCAGCCTTGAGAAAAGGAGGCTTAGAGGGGATCTCATCACCGTGTACCAGTACTTAAGGGGTAGCTACAAAGAAGATGGGGACTCCCTTTTTACAAGGAGTCACATGGAGAGGACAAGGGGGAATGGACATAAATTGCTCTTGGGGAGATTCCGATTGGACACCAGAGGGAAATTTTTCACATTGAGGACAGTCAACCATTGGAATAATCTCCCCAGGGAAGTGACTGACTCGGCCACGTTGGGCACCTTCAAGAGTCGTCTGGACAGGGTGCTGGGCCATCTTGTTTAGACTCTGCTCTTCCCAGAAAGGTTGGACTAGATGATCCCTGAGGTCCCTTCCAACCTGTGATTCTGTGATTCTGTGATATAATAGTCATCAAACTGCATCAAACCAGAGTTCCAGCTAGCCAAATATCCAGTCTCTGACAACAAATAAAACCAGATAGCTGGTCAGTGTGAAAATTGACTGTGCAAATGCACAATGATATTTACATGTAAATTTGCTGTTTCCAGCTATGTGTGGCTGTCATGGTTTCGACTGGGACAGAGATAATTTTCTTCACTCTAGCTGGTATAGTGCTGTGTTTCGGACTTAGTATGAGAATAATGTTGATAACCACAGATGTTTTAGTTGTTGCCAAGTAATGCTTATACTAGTCAAGGACTTTTCCAGCTTCCCATGCTCTGCCGGGTGCACAAGAAGCCGGGAGAGGAGGGGGCACAGCCAAGAGAGCTGATCCAAACTGGCCAAAGGGATATTCCATATCATATGACGTCATGCCCAGTATATTAACTGGGGGGAGTTGGCCGGGGCGGGCAGTGGTTGAGGCTCGGGTACTGGTGGCATTGGCCAGTGAGTGGTGAGCGGTGAGCGGTTGTATCACTTCTTTTTTTCCCCCAGGTTTCATTTCTCTCTCGTTATATTTATATTATATTATTATTATCATCATCATCATCATTATAATTGCCGTTATTACTATTACTATTTTATTTTAATTATTAAACTGTGCTTATCTCAACCCACAATTTTTCTTGCTTTTGCCCTTCTGATTCTCTCCCCCATCCCACTGGGGTGGGGGGAGTGAGCGAGTGGCTGTGTGGTGCTTAGTTGCTGACTGGGGCTAAATCACAACAGTGGCTTAGATTTCCTTAGCCAAAGGCATAGTCTTTGCATCTCATCAAAGAGAAGTCAACCAATGGTTATTAATTTATCTACTTGAATTCTGAACTCTTGTACACTCTTAGCTTTCACAATATCCTACAGGAAAGAGTTTATAGTATTGCTGCATATTGATTGAATTAGTACTGCTTCCATTCGTTCTTAATCTAGCACCTGATCATTTCATTTGTTGCCCTTTCCTTTTGCGTCAAAAAAGAACATACATTTGTTCCCTATTCACCTTCAATTTTAATAGACCTCTGTAGCATACAATCCTTCATACAATTTTTGTATGGAAGCCATTCTATACCTTTAACCATCCTTGTTCTTCATAATTATATTGTTTTTCCACCTTTCTTAATAATTCCTAACATTTGATTTATGTTTCTGACCACTACTGAGCACAAAGATGACATATTTAGAAAATTATCTATTACAAGTTATCTTTCTTAAGTGATAATAATTAGCTGCAAGCCCTTTATCAGCTGTGAAAAGTTATGATTTTTTCCCCCTCGTCTTTACTATCCATGACAACTTAGCATTGTCACTTAACTGTCAGTTATTCGTCAACTTTTCCACACCATTTATGAACATGTTGAACAGCACAGGTCTCAGTACCATTCTGTTCTCTCCCATTCCATTAAATGTCATTTCATTAATTCCTCTCTCCCTTCTTTCATTTTCATGAGATATCCAGAATTTGACTTAAAATTTAGATTTCTGCCATTTGGATGCTGTATCCAGAAACAGTTCTAAGTCAATTTCCTTCTAGGAAAAAGAGAGTTGTAAGCCTTCGAACTACATAACCACTCATAATATATAATACCTCACATTTAAATAGTCTTAAGAAGCTTGTTGCATGAAAAAAGGAAGAAAACCATGAGACAGAATTTACAGCATTTTCCTTCTAAATTATCATAAGTCTGCTAAGAACTCTTTTTCATACAAAAGAACAATCGAATCAGAAATAAAAGTGTAACTTTTTACACAGAAAAATGTTGATCTTATTTAAAAGTATGTAGTTAATATGTAGCCATTATTAAATAATTATGTACAAATTATAACTCTTCTTTCGAACATCTGTGCCCTACATTATAAGTCTTATCTGCTTAATTTTCTGGGAAAAACAAACCTCTTTACTTATATTCCTGTTTGCAATCAGCACTTGGAAGTCCTGGGATGTATGTGAGCTTATATGTCACCAATGGAATTCTTAAAGAGATGAAATCCTAACTTTTATTCCTGCTGATCTGGTAACAACAAAATTTGATTCAGAGATCTTGAGTTTGCAGAACTGATTTTTAAAACTTCCCCTATCTAAAAGAATATAATTTACCTGGAAACTAATTTAAAGATTAATAATTACAGAGATACTTTTTCAGAATATAAATATATTTTGAAGTATTTATTTTAATTTGCTTCACAGAAAAGTTCTTCAAATATGGTAGGGATAAATCAAAATATCACAAAAAACCACAAGAATAGACATTATTTTTCTCAAATGAGTAGTTGTGTGTAAAAAGAATTAATAATTGACATTTACACTGCAATTTTACATTAGCAAATTAATTTGCTTTGCTGTTCTCTAATGTCTGTATTTATAGTAGTGCTCACATTAGCACCAAAGTGAGACAAGTTTCAAGGAACTTTTTTAGTAGTCAGCTGTCTCACTGTGAATTCTGTTAGGGGGAGAAACTGAAAACTGTTGCTAAGGGGTAAAACCTCTGCTGTTGACCATTTTAGCCTGAAGACTTGCATGTCATACCAAACCCAGAATTATTCAGACACCCATTTTCCAATAAGAAAACCAGTTTTTTTTAATAAGTGCACTCTCTGGAGGCAATGGGTGGGATGAAGACTTCAGAAAACATATTAAAAGAGGCTTTTGGTTCTTGCCATGCCCCTCCTCCCCAAGAGGAAGAAAAAGTCTCTGTCTGTTCCTCTGGTTATGGTGGGAATACTCCTGAAATATGTTGTTGTTCTCCATGCTGCTCATTCCTGCCCCCTTTGCGCTGACACCGTATTTGTATAACCACAAAGTGAAATGGATTGGGTAAATTACCTTCCCCCACAAAGGACTGTTTTTCTGCCAGATTACTTTCCAATATAGTTTATCATATGACCTGAGAAACATTTGTGACAGAAAACAGAAGGGACAGTACAAGAAGTGGACATGGCTGGGTGGACTACTTCTTTCAGTAGTCAATACTGGCTTGTATTAGTTTGAAACATTCATTAGCCTAAAGTAAGGTGCTGATGCCAGTTGTGTATGACCCAAAAGGAACAGGTAATCGATTTATAGTGATACAATCAGAGGTGGCTCTTGCCTTGGGGACAGTGGGTTTTATCCCCACCAGAATTTTAGAACCCTCAGTAAAATCTTATTTCTTTCCTGTACTAAGTATGGATAGCATGCACACTAGCACTAAGCCTGGCACCACAACATATTGGAAGAGAAGTATGCACTGAAACAGGAACTATATTGCACCTGCACAGTAGCCTTCAGTGTGGATCCCGACCAGCTAATAAGCATTAGAGACACCACTGGATACAGACAAATATTTTCTGAATTCTATAATCTATATCCATAAGTGGGATGGATTGGTTCATGTTCCATAGCAGTAGACTTCATAAAATATTAAACTTCCTCTTATTATTTCAGTTGGGAGTTTAACATGCAAGATATAAGTCCATCCTAATTATAGCAGGTTCCCCTTTAAAAATAGTAAGAACTATTTTTACAATTGTAATTAAGTTGTATTTTCAAATCAGTATACTTCAAATTCCACAATAGTTGGCAGTTTTGAATATTAGAATTAAAACATACTCTCTACACTTATTCCTAGTGAACAAGACAATTACCAATACAAAAATAATTTTTGTGCCCAAACTATACCTATTACTCAGGTTTATTTCAATTACAAATTTAAAAACATACCTGAACTCTGAATTTCCAGGTTGTCCCAACAGGGACACCAGGTATAGGACCATAGTGATTAGAAGGGACAATAGTGCATTCCTTAGTGCGACCAACACAAGCCATGCCCTAAAAAACACATCAGAGAGAATTATTTTTATCATATCTAAAATAATGTATAAATGCTGATGCAGGTACCAAGACATCCAACCATTATAGTAAATACTTCAAAATATATTAATATAAAAATTGTCAACAGCTGTTTTAATGAATTAATTTTCATTTCTTTATTTATCTCTAGTCATCTTAATAATTCTTCAGATGTTTTAAATTTCAGTAGACAGTGTACAGGATTCAACATTGCTTTACAGTCTGTTCAATCCTGTACTGAATTTTGTGTAATGCATATATAAACATAGTTAAATACGTAACACATACATGAATGGTGAGCTATTTTTAAATTAAAATACACTACCTTGCCCCAGTCTCTCTGGCTTTCAGTACTGGCAGATGGCATCTTTGCTTTCTTTTTACTCTGTTTGAGTTTTTCTCCAGCCTTTACAACTTCATTAGAATCATTTTTGCATGAAGGACAATACCTAAATTAAAAGTTTCAGTAAATTCTTTATTACTTAGTAATAATGGCAATACATTTCTTGTAAGCAAAATAGTGTCAAATTTGTTCATCCTAAATATTTTGAAGCTAGCAAATATATGACAGTTTTTAAAAGCTGAGGACTCAGGTTGAAAAAATAAACTCAACAAGAACAAATACTGTCCACTTCTAAAACAAGACTTTTTTAAAAGTAGGGTGATAGAGGTGAAACATTTTGCTCTTCTCATGTGATGTATGAGAGGTCCCCACATTTCCTGTATTCCCTCCTCATTTTCTCTTCCTTTCCTTGCTTGTTCAGATCACATAGGGGAGAGGAGAAATGAGATTAGAGTATGCTGCTAATGCTCATGGTTAATTTCCACATCCTGCCCACTCATCATCTGCTTTTACTGCACCAAATCTCACTTCAGACTGGATGTGGGGTACCACAGAACATGCATACATGTACACATGCATCCTTATCCTACCCCACCATGCCTAAGGCATCAGGAATGTGACTGAGCACTCAACAAATGGGAAGAGTAGTAAGCTCCATTTCTATATATTTCTTTGCCTCATATGACAGTGGGACTCATTCCAGCCACCATAAAACCACTACAGTAGAAAAAGGATAGGAGACTGCAGGAAACACTGGTTAAGGGAAAGGGAGGAAGGGAGCACTCAGATCCTTTTATTGCTACTAACAGCACTTTTTTCCCACTCCAGGAGTGCCAAGGCAAAGGCAACTGCCATTGTTTCTGGCTTCTATGGGCTGAGTTTGGTCCAAAAGTCACTAGTGGAAGAAGTCTGATCTATAATAACAACAATATATTTAGATTACTACTAATGCCTTAATTTTACTTTATACTTTTTATCTTTGAGTACAAACAGAAGAACTAGTTACCATAGGGCCACAAGTCACTATGTACAGATATTTAACAAGAATTGCCTGTGTACATGCTCTAAACCCTCTAAGAAGATGGGAGCTACCTCAAATCATGTTTTTATTTGCAACCTAGAATTCATACAGATACTTATTGCAGAACACAGTCACAATTCACAGTTCAGTTTAACACCTGGGGTCTTGGTACTCTTAAAGCAGCTTATTACACCAAAACCAAGAAATAATGTAAAAGTATTCTAAATTTCTAAAAATTGAAAAATATAGACTAAACCAATCATTTCTAAATCACACCTGTTCAATTTAAAGGTAAACAAGAAATTTTCCATAATTTTCCACTAGGCAAACTCCACCTGGACATTGACCTTCAGGCTATGTTCATTCTTGCTCAAACACGTTTTGAGGGTTTTTCTTTTGTAAAAAATTAAACTTGGAGCATGTATATTTTCTTTATTGTATAACCTTCTTGTGATTAATATTGAAACATAAAATTACTTTTTGCTGCTGGGGTACTGGTATAGAATCTTTCAGGAGTAAGGGGACCTGAAGAAGAATGGATGCACTGTCAGAGGACAGATCCTAAATAATATTCCCTTTAATATTCTGGATGACTCTAGTCAAAATACTTCTCAGTTGTTATACCCAGAAGTCAAGCACAGTCACAAAAGAACACTGTTTGACTGTGACCAACTCTGAAGCGCTATAGCAGAGAACGCTTTCCAACACATGGTTTGGAAGCACTAAGATCTTCAGCTCAGTTCCATAAGCAATTAGTAGGAAGTGAATGGATGTTGGGGCAGATTAGTCTTCTGTGCACAAAAGTAGAAAACTTGGGGATAGGCTGGGATTCACATGCTTCCCAACAAAGACTGCTGAATAAAGTTTTTATATACCTGTTTACACAATCATTTTGCATATACAAGAAATGGGAAGCACACAGACAATAATTGCTATATTTAGTCCCAACAACTCATACATATTTGAAATATGTATTGAAAATCTTTTCTAGATAGTGTTCAAATTCAGCAGTTTCTCCAAACAGAGCAAATATTAGTAAAATTTTTTTTCAGTTCAGGATATTCAAAAGGAAATGTCTATTTCCTTTTAAATCAGCAGAAGCATCCCAGTGTGCACGTATACACAATGAAAAAACCCTCACCAAATGTCATAATTGAAGTTGTGCATAGGTATAAATATAAATGGAGTCTGAGGAAAATTAAATATATTAGCCCAGGAAAAAAGGTAGAGCATTAGATGCTGAACTATAAACAAACTTACTCAGTATGAGGCAGATGATGTAATATAATACACTAAGTTATTTACTTCCATAGAATGTTAAAACTTCTAAAGTACTTAAAATATTTTATTTGAAGTGTGTAGTTCCACTAAAATGTATCACAAAGCACAGTTCAAAGTTTTTCTTTAAAACATGTCCATAGACATCTATTGATGTATTCATAATGGAAAGCCTAGTTCTAAAGTTCTATTTAGAAGTCACTTATAAAAGATTAGCATTTAATATATTTTACAAGCAGGTTATAAGTACAAATAGTATGAGTTGCACATAACTGATACAGGTGAGATGTGGCATGGAGCTCAAGATGATAAGCTTCAATGGGTTGATGCTGGCTCCATGCAGAGTCAGCTCAGAATGGAGTTAGCTGAGTCCACCAAGGCCTACTAGTTTGGCTTTCTTGCTGATGGTGCTAGAGTTACTGGAAATGGGGAGGAGTAAGGTAGTGGTTTTCTCACAGCAGAAAAAATGAATGAGGCAGATATAGGATAAGGGAAGGGCAAGGAGGCAGCAACAAGGGCTGAGATTGAGGGGAAAGTAAAGGATTAAAGGAGAAGCAACAATGAAGCCCAAATAAAACAAACAAAAGGTTGGGGAAGCACCACTGTAGGTGGTGCTAATTAAGTCTAATAACATCAATTAATGTCACAGGTCATAAACTGAACAAGCTAATTTCTGAAAATCCGTAATGCTCAATATCAATAGTTTATGAATTATATTTATAAATAGAATCTTAACATAAAATGTAAATATGTCTACATACAGTGCAAGGATGAAAAACATACCAGAAATATAAAAGCTCTTCAGTAATTCCTCTAGTTGCAAATAACAAAGAGGTACCTTGTGTAGAATGGGAATATACATAAGTAAATCATCCTTGTATATTTACCAATCCTCATCTTCTGGTATGTTGCTTAAGGGAGGGTTCAGGCAGTATATATGATAAGCCATATTACATTCATCACAAAGGAGTTGCATGTGAGCATCCTGTTTTCCACCACACAAGTAACAGGAGCAAAAGCGACATTCCTTATCTGGGTCAGCCCTGCAGTGCTTGCATTCAGGGCCACTCTTTCCTATCGAAAGAGATAAAAAGCCACAGGTCTTAGAAAACTGATTTCAGATTTATAAATACAATGGCAGAATAATATATATATGTGTGCCCACATGAACATGCCACGGATACAGTAGCTTTGCTATTACAATGAAGTCTGGGTTTAAAAAGATCAAGGCAACAGGAACAGTTTATACCTAGACTTATGTATTACTACATGACTAAGTAGCTACTGTCAATATCAACTTGTGTTCTTCAGCCTAACATTTATGAAAGAGTCATTGTAATTTTCCAGGTTAGGTTGCAACCTAGCCTATTGCTCTGCTATCCTGATATGGGGGCATGTGGGTTGTAAAAAAGAAAGAAAATAGCTCTACACACTCAAAAAGTGGCAACATAATTCACTGTCAGCTTGACTGCACTGAGTCCATTATAATAATTGACTAATTTTATGAAGATGTAGCACTTATTAATGTGAATGGATAGACTCATTTTGATAGACTAGGTCATGAGAAGATATTGTTCTGCAAGTTGCCTTGGCAGGACTGTCTGTAGAAGGACTTGAACAGAACTGTGAAATTACAGTCCTTTATAGTGTTGCAATTAAAAAAAATGCACAGGGTTGATGAATAAAGAGTAATACAGTTTTATTCTAATTTCATCAATTCAAGACAATATTTAAATCTGAAAAAATAGACAAGTTCCATCTTTATTCTTAGTAGTAAATATTTTTTTCCTCTTAATTCAAACAGCCAAATGAAAGAATACGTTTAATTATGTTGGTTTACTGAAACTTAAGCCCTTGTAAAATGACCAGATTACTACTTTTATGCATTACTACATCAATAGGGCTCAATTCTTTACGCACATGAGCACTGTCCCTATTTGAAAATGGTGCTTTTATAATGAGGCAAAGCTGATGTAACTTGGGTTTACACTATCTCTAAATTTCTCAAACTGACAGTTTATCTCAAAAATATTACTTTAAAATGTTGAGAATCACCCTTAAAGTGACCAAGAGAACATAAATGGAATAGATGATTAGTTTTCATTGACTAATCTAAGAAAAGTAAATAAATAAAGAATGAAAAAATAAATTGCTTCATTTATTGAAAATTACATTTCTAATTTTATATATACATTTGCAAATGGAATTTGCTTTCTTAAAAAACACTGGTTTTAATATGACATCATTTCTTTAATAGTACGTTGCAAATAAAGTCTTGTGTATTAATGACACCTACATACAATGGCACAAATATTAGCCTTAGATTATAAATGAAAACTAAACTGTGATAAATTTGCTGCTTTTAAAATTCAGTAATATCTATCAATAATGCCACAGATCAGCCTCTCAGTGTTCCCATTATAAACACTGTCTTATAACTCCTAGTCTCTAATTTCACATATTTTTAAACTTAGGATACAATGTTAAACTGCTTTTTAGAGAAGTGCCCTTTGAGGGGGGCAGGGAGGAGACATGGTGTATTTAGTGTTCAGAAGGACATAAGTGGTCAAATAATAAACTAAAATAAAATATATCTGTTTTTTTCATAGTTCTAGCAAGCTTGACACTTTCTTGTGCTACACAGCTAATGATTTTTTCATTCTTATATAAAGCCAGGGTTAAAGATAGCGGTAATGACTCTTTCAGTCTTTTGCATTTGTTGAGAACTCAAATGAGATGTCAATTATTATAGTAAATTTTGTGATTTGGATACCTGCTTAGGAACTTATCTCAGACTATGAACTCACTCCATACAGCTAATCTAAAATATCAGCCATTTACCTGCTTATGAGATCATATTCATAGCACTAACATGTTGACATATTACATCAAAATTTTATTCTCAATATGCCATGTAATAAAGTTACATTATAGTAAAAAACTTTCAAACCAAGAATCTGTGTAATAACAATTCTTTTATTACACACAAAAGAAACCTTAATTCAATTAATTCTGTGCTCTGATCCCTTAATTTTTTAATGCCATTCAAATATTTAACTAAGTCTTAATCATACAATAAAAAAAGCATACTTTTGAAATCTCCATCTCCAAATGTCAGTGGATAAGCTCCTGGCTTTTCAATCTTGTACATTTCCTCTATAAAAAGGATTCTGCAGTCATTTATTGCATCTTCTGGGCCTCTGAAAAATAAAAATTTAATAAAGTACATTGAACTCTGTTTCTCAGTCTTAGCCTCTATAATTGGCAAACCCTAAGCAAAGTAATACAGTTAACTGGCATCTGTTTTATCAGTGAAAAAAATATTTTTATTGACTTCACAAACAAAATTCAATGCAGTGCTCTAACATGTAGCAAAACCAAAACACAGTGTACAGTCTAGTTAGTGGCACAGATGAAGAACATCCCAACACAATGTTTCATTGTCCAGCTTGATTCTTCTAAGAATACTTCTAATATAATACACACAACAGTGATTTTATCTTAAAACAACACACAGTTATGCCTCATTTTCCTTCTAAATAACAGGAAATTTTGAATTGAAAATGTATTGAACTGAAAGTATATATGTATACATGCATATTTGTGTGTGTGGGTGCACATGTGTTTGTGTGTATAATGCAAAATATATAAATATAAATATTCCTTAAACTTTAGGCAGATATATATGGAAAAGTCAAAATAGACAAAAATTCAATATATTGTTGGCTATTAATAAGCATCTATTTAAATTCTGAAGCATACTGTATTAAACTAGTAACATAATATTTTGGTGAGAAATAAACTATTTTGACATTTTCAGCATAAATGAGGCATTGCAGCTACAAATGAGATTTTCCTAGTAGCTAGTAAAATGGAATTTTTGGCTGTATGAGAGGGGAAAGAAGAAAGAGGGGGACAAGAAAAGGATGTCTTTAGTAACAGGTTAGACAAATGTAGTGGAGGAGCTAGAATGCATGGAGCTTGCAGTTGTGATGGCACAGTTGAGAGCCACTGGGTAAGGATTAAGGGACAGACAAATAAAGCAGATGTTGTCGTGGGAGTCTACTATAGGCCACCCAGCCAGGAGGATGACATTGATGAGTTAGTCTTTAAGGAACTAAGGGATGCCTCTAAGTCATCTGCCCTTGTCCTTATGGGGGACTTCAACTTGCAGGTGTCAACTGTGCATACCACACAGCTGGGACAATCAGGTCCAGAAGGTTCCTAAACCATGTGGACAACAATGTCTTGGTACAGGTACTAAGGGAATGGACCAGGAAGGGTGCCTTCCTTGACTTGCTGCTTATTAACAGAGAGGGCCTCGTGGGTGAAGTGGAGATTGGGGGCCGCCTTGGCCACAGTGACCATGAAACAGTCAAGTTTAAAACCTATGGTGACAGGAGGAAAGCTGCCAGCAAAACCTCAACTCTGGACATGAGGAGAACAGATTTCAGGTTGCTCAGGGAACTACTTAGTAAGGTCCCCTGGGAAAAAGCTTTCGAAGGTGCTGGGGTCCATCAGTGCTGGTTGCTTTTTAAGTACCAACTCCTAAAAGCACAGGAGCAGGCCATCCCAAAGTGTAGGAAGTCAAGCAGGTGAGGCAAAAGGCTTGCTTGGCTGACCAGGGATATTCTTGAAATAAGGAGAAAAAAAAGAAAGTATATGGCCAGTGGAAGCAAGGTCAGGCAACATGGGAGGAGGACTATAGGGAAGTTGTTCACCACTGCAGGGAGGAAATACATGCAGCCAAAGCTCAATTAGAGTTGAAACTGGCCAGTACTATGCAGGACAATAAAAAAGGGCTTTTTAAAAATACATTAATGTCAAAAGGCAAGCCAGAAATAACATTGGCCTGTTGCTTGATGAGAATGGTCACCTCACAAGCAGGGACATAGAGAAGGCAGAGATGTTTAATGCTTTCTTCGCCTCGGTCTTCAACGCTGATGGTGGGCTCAGGGACCCCCAGAGCCCTGGGCTAGTGAACCATGACTGCGGGAGTGACAAACTCCTAATAAACCCTGAACTTGTGGGGGACTTGCTGCTCCAGCTAGATCCCTATAAGTTGATGGGGCCTGATGGGATTCATCCAAGGGTACTTAAAGAGCTGGCTGATGTCATAGCGAGACCTCTCTCAATGATTTTTCAATGCTCTTGGGAATCTGGAGAGGTCCCAGTTGACTGGAAGCTGGCAAATGTTATCCCAATATTCATGAAGGGCAACAGGGATGACCCCGGTAACTACAGGCCCGTCAGTCTCACTTCTGTACATGGTAAAATTATAGAGAAGATTATTCTGGGAGTTATTGAAAAACACCTGAAAGACAATGCAGTCATTGGTCCTAGCCAGCTCAGGTTCACGAGGGGAAAGTCCTGCCTAACAAATTTGATTTCCTTCTATGACAAGGTCACCCACCTAGTTGACCAAGGAAAGCCAGTTGATGTGATCTTTTTGGATTTCAGGAAAGCTTTCGATACTGTCTCTCACAGTATCCTCCTGGACAAAATGTCCAGCATACAGATGAATAAACACATAATGCAGTGGTTGAGCAGTTGGCTGATGGGCCGGGCTCAAAAGGTCATAGTAAATGGGGTTAAATCGGGCTGGTGGCCAGTCACTAGTGGGGTTCCACGGGGATCCATCTTGGGGCCGGTACTATTTAATCTCTTTGTAAATAACTTGGGTGCAGGACTTGAAAGAATACTAATTGAGTTTGCTGGTGACACAAAACTGGGAGGAGCTGTTGACACTCTTGAGGGCCTGGACAGGTCCAGAGGGACCTGGACAGACTGGAGAGCTGGGGAATCACCAACCGTATGAAATTTAACAAGAGCAAGTGCCAGATTTTACACCTGGGGCACGGCAACCCTGGATATACATACAGACTGGGGAACGAGAGGCTGGAGAGCAGCTCTGCAGAGAGGGACCTGGGGTTTCTGGTCAACAGCAAGTTGAACATGAGCCAACAGTGCGTCCTGGCAGCCAAGATGGCCAACTGTGTCCTGGGGTGCATCAAGCGCTGCATTGCTAGCCAGTCGAGGGAGGTGATTGTCCCACTCTACTCTGCACTGGTGCAGCCGCACCTTGAGTACTGTGTGCAGTTTTGGGTGCCACAGTACATTAAGGATATAAAGCTACTAGAAAGTGTCCAGAGAAGGGCCGTGAAGTTGGTGAAGGGTTTAGAGCAGAAACTGTATGAGGAGCCGCTAAAGTCACTTGGTTTGTTCAGCCTAGAGAAGAGGAGGCTGAGGGCAGACCTCATCACAGTCTACAGCTTCCTCACAAGGGGAGAAGGCGGGGCAGGCACTGATCTCTTCTCTCTAGTGACCAATTATAGGACCCGAGGGAATGGCAGGAAGATGTGCCAGGGGAGGTTTAGGTTGGATATTAAGAAAAGGTTATTCACCCAGAGGGTTGTGGAGCACTGGAACAGGCTCCCCAGGGAGGTAGTCACGGCGCCAAGCCTGATGCTATTCAAGAAGCACTTGGACAATGCCCTCAGAGATATGGTTTAAATTTGGGGTTGTCCTGTGCAGGGACAGGAGTTGGAGTTGATGATCCTTGTGGGTTCCTTCCAACTCAGGACATTCTATGATTCTATGAAATGCCTTTCAGAAGTAACAACAGGTACAGTTTAGCTTAAAGGATGCTCTAAGAGGAACTCATTCAGTCCCTTCCAACCTTGCTGTTTATGATTACTTAGATACTGAATTTAGCTGCTATATCTCAACTAGGACCTTGGGACAGGGGATAATCACAATGAGTGGCTCTAAATCACATCAGTCAAGGATTCCCTTTAAGAAGCTTTGCTACCTACAGGGAAATAAGCTACATGTATGTGCAAGAAGTCTATAGACAGGTGTTTTTTTTTGATAAGTGAACTTTAATAGAGTTGTTCAAGAATGTTTCAGAAAATTGTTAGACCACATGCCACTATTTTATGAGAGCTATTTTGAGAAATGAACCAGAAGTAATGTTCTGCATCTCAACAAAACATGTCTTCAGAGCTGAAGCAGCAAGTAACAAAGGTGTTGTTAGATAAAAAAAGATATTATCTTGGATATGGAATTATACCACATGAATATATATGAACATTTGACTTGGTCAACTGTGCAAGACTTGGTTCATTGCATTATTCCATTGCTCTGTAATGATGTGCTTAAATTCAATATCTTTGCAAGAGCAAGAAAAGCCAAGTTACATTCTGTTTCAAAAAGGAAAATTAAATAGAAAAAATAAAAGCTTCCTCAAAAACATAATTGAGTAAAATCTGTACAGGCAGTGTGAAGACTACTTAGACAATATATTGGACACTGAGAACAAATGTACACCGCCTATCAAAATATCAAGAGTGAGTAAAAAGAATCCAAGCAAGGCTAAACAGCAGGGAAATGGAAATTACAAGAAGCAAGAAAGCATCCTACAAAAATCAGGAGTTGTGTCTAAATGAGGAAGATAGGCTCAAAATCCATCAGGTTAAATGTAAAAACACAATAAAAAGACAGCGATCTACGAAAAGCAAAAATGCTTGGAAAAGCACTGTTGGCTGAAAGCCCAACACAATCTGTAGAACTAACAGATGATTAAAGTATAAAACTATGACATATTTCAAGATCCTTACTGCTACCTTCCATTATTGCTGCTCTAATGAATTTCTCAAATTCATAATATATTTGCTTGGAGAAAGATGTATAATGAATCTGTAGTGAACTGATTTTACTGTTAGCCTTGAATTAATTCAAGGATTTAAATAAGACAACTCATGGTATTGAGAGAGGCCCTTGCTAAATTCAAACCTTCATATACCTTAGTATGTTAACTGAGTGAAGAAAACGTGAGAGTTCATTAACCTTGAAGTCTAGCAAACAAAAAAGACAAAGCAGCATTTGAACTTTTTTGGTATTGTGGCTCTCATAGTCAGCCAGCTACCAAAGTCTGGTTAAAATATGAGGTTTGTCTCACAGTGACCTTCCACCAACAGGCACATATATCCTTCCTTGAAAGTTCAAAGATAAAAATAATAATACCCTAATTACTAATAATTGCTTTCACCATGAAAGAAATACTTCCCAAAGAAAGGAAGAATAGATGAATTGCAGAGATACTGTAAACTGAGTTGGCAAGTTCTCTGGGGTATCAGAGAAACAGGAGTGACAACTCTGAACTGAAAATAATCAAGTATCATCAGAGTCATAAGAGTTCTAGTCTTGGGCAGACGTGAAGTCTGCTTATAGCATCGCAGCTTTGCTGATATTTATATTTGAGCTGCATTAAGTCCAGTTTGGATAGGCTTTAGGAACAGTATGATGACAGCCTTTAATTGCAGTGCAGGCACAGAACAAATGAGAATTATTAATATATGGTTAGATCTACTGTTGCAATGATTTTTGGGAGTCTTTGTTCAGTTTCACTCTTCTCTCTTATAATATTCTCTAATTTATATTGGTTTCCCAAAAATGAAGTAATGATGACAATTTTTTTCAAGAATTTTTCCACTAGTTTGAGAAATGAGTAAAGAAATACCACATAACATATATGCACATCAAAAATACAATAAAAATATATTTTCCTCATCACAAGTTTTATTGACCCCACACCATCACTATATACAGTGTAAACATACATGCCCTTGTTATTTCCTGTCATTATGCCAGCAACTCAATGACACCTTTGTCAAAAGTAATAAAGAGCAATAAAAAGTTGTATTAATTTGAATCAAATATTCAAACCCTCTTAAACTTAATATTGAAGACGGAAAGAGTTAGTGAATGGAACAACTGCAAGTGTTCCGCCTCCCTAACAAATAATTAATCACCTAAAAATGTGTCTCTCATGATAGATTAGTTTTTATTGAAAAGTATTAATAACTAACACTAACAGTAAAGGATTGATTTTATAAACCCAAATACCTGAAATCAAGTAATTCCCACTGAAGCATATTCTTTACACAAGTTTATCAATTCCAGGAAGTTTATCTTGTAATTTTAATATCAATTGAGATCAATGACTGGGGTAACTCAGGTGACTCAGAATTTTAACTGGATGAATCATAAGAAACACCAGGGCTAAGAAAATTTTACTTTCTGCATACTGTCATAGTTGATTTGCTATATGTATAAGCTATTAACATATCAGTGAAGCCTGAACACTTAGTTAGGCAGAATGCTCATTGAAATAAATAAGATTCTACGTAGAAAATGGACTTCATTTTGCCAAATAAATTCACTATCCTGGAATACAGTATTTCTTTATTGTGGCTTTTTCAAATTTCTTGCAGAGGATAGTGAAGTAAGAATACTATGGGGAGGCATACCTACCTACCATCCTCAAAATTTAAATATAAATATCACGTTACTTAGGTTTAAAAAAAAATTAAAAACTGACCTATAAATCTAACTGAAATAAAGACACCACCTGAAATATCTAACTGGTTTTGCCAATATAAAGCATATTTTGTTTAACCCATTTTTATGGGGACACACACACACACACACAAAAGAACCTTTGCCACAAAAAACCCTACCCCAAAAAGCAGCTTTAAAAACCTTATCAGTAATCAGAGGTTCATACCTGAGGTTCATATAAATCAACCTCTGAACAGTTTTGTTTTGCAGAAGGTCGTAAAGTCCATTTCTGCAGTTCACCAAATGTCATACACATATTAAATGCATTACAATAAATATCATGGAAAAACCATAAGGACAGTCAAGCAGTGGAGCAGGCATCCAGAGAGGCTGTGCAGTCTCAGTTCTTGGAGGTTCTCAAGACCAGACTGAATAAAGCCCTGAGCAACCTGGTCTGACATCATAGCTGACCCTACTTTGAAAAGGAAGTTGGACTAGAGACCTCTTGAGGCTCCTTCCAACCTGAATTATCCTATGATGTTGAGATCTCAGGACTGTTTTTCTTTTAAAAAATACTTCCGACTTGCGAAGTTTGTGGTTATTAATTAAAACGTTCTATTCAACATCTTGGTTTAGATTTGATGGTGTTTTTTCTTATATGATAATTGTCTCCAAAATGAATTCATATGCCTCCTCTACATTTTGAATCACAGGAAGCCATAATACACTGAAATATTTAATCTAAATCTCTCCTGTTAAACTAAATTTAAAAGCAATACTCAAAACAGATTTGCATATGCTTGCAAAAGCTACCAACTCAACATCTTTCACATTTAAAAAAATGCAACTATTTCTGGTACATAAGCAAAATATTAAATTGCGGCTCATCATAAAAATATTCTGCCATTCTCTCCCAATCAATCATGTCCTACATTATAAATGTTCATAAAAATTCATAATTCTTCCATTCTTACAATAAAAAACATTCTAAAATCTGAATGGTTAAATAATTTTAAGGAAAATATTTTTAGAATTAGGTTACTGTTTGTTGTGGTGAAATTTAGGAGGTGCCACCACTAAAGAAAACTTTTTCTTAGATAAAAAGAAATGTTCACTTCAAGTTACACTGTAACGTCGGTTTCACTCTTGATAACACATGCATCCCCATGTCTCCATCGTCCTACAGAGCTGGAGACAACAGACTGAATCCAACTGTCTTCAGTTCCTTTGTGAATATGATATGTTAAGAAAAGAACTCTGTGTCAAAAGGACAAAGAAAACTAGCAAGAGAGGAGAAGGCTAGCAGTGAAATCTTCAAGGAAACTGTAAAGACTGCATTCTTTAAGATGGGGAAAATAAGCAATGTCACAGCCTATTTAAAGTTGTCATGTAGATTTCTGCAAAAAACTACTGAATTACTGAAGAACTATACTCAAGTTCCTAAAATTAAACAGGTGTACTGGGTCTGGCTGGGGTGGAGTTAATTTTCTTCAAAGCAGTCCATATGGTGCTGTGCTTTGGAGCTGTGACTAAAACAGCATTGATAACAGAGTGTGTGGCTACTGCTGAGCAGTGCTTATACAGCATCAAGGCTTTCTCTTTTTCCTACTCCACATAGATAGGTTCGTTATCAATTGCAATTTAGATGTAGCCCCCATGGTAAAGGAAGACCTATGGGGGTGTCCCACTGAGGCCCAGTGGCACCCACTAGTCAAAAAGGGTTCTGATCTACTCAGAGTCCATTTATTGTCAATAGGCACTTGCTTTACAGGTGCAGCACCCAGGTATTATAAGAGCACAATGCCAGTTCTGTTATCTTCCCATCTCCCCAAAGATGCAGCTATGGTTACCACCAAATCCCCTTGTGTCCGGGCAGTTAAAAATCCCCTTGAAGCATGGAAAGACTATTTGACCCTGGGCATTCCTGAAAAGGCAATCCTCATTTTGGTAGCAAGGGGTGGCAAGGTGTGCAAGCATCATATCGGGAATGGGAGCATGCTTTTTTTAGGGCCAGTTCTGTTAAACATTTATCAAAGATCTGGATGCAGGAATTAAATGCACCATTAGCAAGTTTGCTGATGATATTAAACTGGGAGGTGTTGTTGACTCTCTTGAGGGACAAGAGGCCTTTCAGAGGGATCTAGATAGATTGGAGCATTGGACAAACATTAATGGCATGAAATTTGACAAGTCCAAATGCCAGATTCTGCACTTGGGATGGAGTAACGCTAGGCACAAGTATAGACTGGGGGAGGAGTGACTGGAGAGCAGCCCTGCAGAAAGGGATCTGGGGGTGCTGGTTGACAGCAGGCTCAATATGAGTCAGCAGTGTGCCCTGGCAGCCAAGAGGGCAAACCGCATTCTGGGATGCATCAAACACAGTACAACCAGCTGGTCAAAAGAGGTGATTATGCCACTGTATTTAACATTGGTGCAGCCTCACCTTGAGTACTGTGTGCAGTTCTGGGCACCACATTTTAAGATGGATGTGAAGGTCCTTGAACGCATCCAGAGGAGGGCAACAAAGCTAGTGAAAGGGCTGGAAGGCATGTCCTATGAGGAGTGGCTAAGGACTTCAGGTTTGTCTAGTTTGGAGAAAAGGAGGCCGAGGGGCAACCTCATTGCTCTCTACGTCTTCCTGAAGAGGGGAAGTAGAGAGGGAAGTGCTGAGCTCTCCTCACTGGTATCCAGTGGGAATGGGTCAAACCTGTTTCAGGTTAGGTTCAAACCTCACATTAAGAAGCATTTCTTTACTGGGAGGATGGTCAAACAGTGGAAAAGACTTCCTAGAGAGGTGGTCGATGCCCCATGCCTGTCAGTGTTTAAGAGTCATTTGGGCAATGCCCTTAGTAATATGTTTTAACTTTTGGTCAGCCCTGAAGTGGTCAGGCAGATGGACTAGATGATTGTTGCAGATCCCTTCCAACTGAAATGTTCTGTTCTGTTCTGTTCTATTCTTTTCTATTCTACTCTACTCAACTCTATCCTACCACTTTCCTTGCCCTTTCTGATATTTACGAACACCTTGGGGATCACCCCCTGTGCTGTTTCTGGCTGAGAAAGAGTTAATTCTCTTCACTGTAGTGCCTATAGTAGTCAGGGACCTTTCCAGCTTCCCATGCTCTGCCATGTGGGCAAGAGGCCGGGAGAGGCGGGGCCACAGCCAAGACAGCTGACTCCAACTGGCCAATGGGATGTTCATTCCATACCATGTGATGCCATGACCAGTATATTGACCAGTATATTAATTTGTTGTTTTGTGGGAAAGCACTGGAGATGGAAGGCTGCTGTATGGAGTCCTATATGACAAGTAGCAGAAACTGCTGAAGGAGAAGGTGAATTGAGTCGGTTTGCAGAGGTAAAGGCCATCCAGCTGGCCTTAGACATTGCTGAATGGGGAAAGTGGCTGGTGCTCTATCTCTCTAATGACTCCTGGATGGTGGTAAACACCCTGTGGGGCTGGCTGCAGCAGTGGAAGCAAAGCAACTGGCAGCACAGAGGCAAACCCATCTGGGCTGCTGCAATATGGCAAGATACTGCTGCCCGGGTAGGGAACCTGGTTGCAAAGGTACGTCACATGGATGCTCACATCCCCAAGAGTCGGGCCACTGGAGAACATCAAAACAACCAGCAGGTAGATCAGGCTGCTAAGACTGAAGTGGCTGAGGTGGATCTGGACTGGCAACATAAGGGTAAATTGAAGCTCGCTGGGCCCATGACACCTCAGGCCATCAAGGAAGAGATGCAACATACAGATGGGCTCGTGATCGAGGGGTGGACTTGACCATGGACGTTATTGCATAGGCTATCCACGAATGTGAAACGTGTGCTGCAATCAAGCAAGCGAAGCGGGTAAAGCCTCTGTGGTATGGGGGTCGATAGGTGAACTATAAATATGGGGAGGCCTGGCAGATTGACTATATCACACTCCCACAAACCCACCAAGGCAAGCGCCATGTGCTTACAATGGTGGAAGCAACCACCAGCTGCCTGGAGACGTGTCCCGTGCCCCATGCCACTGCCCGGAATGCTATGCTGGGGTCTCGAAAAACAAGTCCTGTGGCGAAATGGCACCCCAGAGAGAACTGAGTCAGACAATGGGACTCATTTCCGAAATAACCTCATAGACACCTAGGCCAAAGAAGACAGCACTGAGTGGGTATATCACATCCCTTATCATGCACCAGCCTCTGGAAAAATTGAATGGTACAATGGACTGTTAAAAACTACACTGAGAGCGATGGGGGGTGGAATATTTAAACATTGGGATACACATTTAGTAAAAGCCACCTGGTTGGTCAACACGAGGGGATCTGCCAATTGAGCTGGCCCTGCCCAATCAGAGCTCTTACGTACTGTGGAAGGGGATAGAGTCCCTGTCGTGCACATGAAAAATATGCTGGGGAAAACAGTCTGGGTTCTTCCTGCCTCGGACAAAGGGAAACCCATTCATGGGATTGCTTTTGCTCGAGGACCTGCGTGCAGTTGGTGGGTGAATGCAGAAAGATGGAGAAGTCCAGTGTGTGTGTCAGGGGGATTTGATTTTGGGTGAAAACAGCCAAAAAACTGAATGGCATAATGCAAACTGCTATATAATATTGTGTGTCATCTGTTCTGTGGTTGGTATATGCCATATCAATGATATCATAGTACAGACCTCCCAATCCATGGAAGATGAACTTTGATGAAACAAGCAAAGTGCAGCAGTGATGGAACGAAGACTCATTTCGGTATGCAGCAACCCAACACCACACACACCACCTCTCCTGCCCTGAAAGATTGATATGACAGATGGAGCCCGGACTCATGGACTGGGTGAACTCAATGGACATTTCTATGGACATTTTACAGGAAAGGTCCATAGACTAAGGTAATGATGTCTGTATTATGTCAAAGGATGGGAAGGGGAGGGGTGCTGGTTGGTAAGGTTGTATTGGATAGTATGGAACCTGGGCATGGCATAAATGGTATGGAATAAGGGGTGGAGATTGTGCTAGTTTCGGCTGAGAAAGAAATAATTCTCTTCACTGTAGTGCCTGTAGTAGTCAGAGACCTTTCCAGCTTCACATGCTCTGCCACGTGGGCAAGAGGCTGGGAGAGGTGGGGCCACAGCCAAGACAGCTGACCCCAACTGGCCAATAGGATATTCATTCCATACCATGTGACATCATGACCAGTATATTAACCGGGGCAGTTGGTGTGTGGGGGTCAGTTGTGGCTCAGGGACTGGTGGTGTTGGGTGGGTGGTGAGCGGCTGCATCATGTGCTGTTTGTTTTGGTTATTCATTCCCCCTTCCCCCCATGCCACCCCAGGTTTTGCACCTCGCTCATTGTTTTCCTTTTCATTGCAATATTGTTGCTGTTTTGTTGTTATAATTTTATTTTAATTATTAAACTGATCTTATCTTAAGGCATGAGCTTTACCCTTCTGATTCTCTCCCTCATCCTGCTGGTGGGGGAGTGAGCGAGCGGCTCTATGGGGCTGAGTTGCCGGCTGGGGCTAAACCACAACACCCCCTTATACTTAATGTTTTACATCCGATTCTTCACTATATCCTTTGCAATGTTCCTTTCCAGAAGGATGTGCACAATGCATTACTGTTTAGCATTGAGTTTTTAGTATGTCCGCTATCATCGACAGAGTCTGACCTTGAGGTCCCAACTGTTTTCTTCTCACCCCGCTCCTTTACCAATTCTATAGCTATTGATGATCACTAAGTCTCACCTATTGCTGAAGACCCTCCTTTGACCACCTTCACAAGCTCTCTTGCAGACTAGAGTGCGAGCATGTATTCACCCTACCAAAACCATCACCACAGCTCTAATTGCACTAGGACCAGATTTGTACAAAGGAATTCTGACAAGAGTAACTCAAATAACTATCTATCTGTTGCTTTGCCTATAGCCTAGAGAACCTGCATTTTGTTCTTTTCTTACAGATTGCCTCCTTTTACATCCTGCTACTCTGAAGAAGAAATCCCAATTCCCAGTGGCTCTAGGTTAACTATATTTACAGGACAAATCTAACTCATGAAATCCACTATTTTAATACTGACAGATCCATGATCTATCCCACTTATCATCGACAGTGGGCCCAGCAATGAACAAAAGGATGGCAATCGGTAGATATTGAAGCTTGCAACCCTGAGCTAGGTCTGTGTCGTGGTTCAGCCTCAGCTGGCAACTGAACACCACGCAGCCACTCGCTCATTCCCCCCACCCCACCCCGTGGGATGGGGAAGAGAATCGGATGAGCAAAAGAACTTGTGGGTTGAGATAAGCACAGTTTAATGATTACAATAAAATGATAATAATAATAGTAATGATTATGATAATAATGACAATAATGATAATATAATAAAATGGAAAAGGAAGGGAAAGGAAAAAAGGGAAAAAACCCCATGGAAACACGAATGATGCAATTGCTCACTACCTGCTGACCGACGCTGTCCGTCCCTGAGCCGCGATTGCTACCTCCCTCCCCTGGCCAGCTCCTCCCAGTTAACATACTGGGCATGATGTTACATGATATGGAATATCCCTTTGGTCATTTTGAATCCACTCTCTTAGCTGTGCCCCCTCCCCTCCCGGCTTCTTGTGCACCCAGCAGAGCATGGGAAGCTAGAAATGTCCTTGACTAGTACAAGCACTACCCAGCAACAGCTCAAAACATCTGTGTGCTATCTCAACATTTTTTTTTCCATGCTAATTTCAAAGCACAGCACTATACCAGCTAGCGTGAAGAAAATTAACTCTATCCCAGCTAAAACCATGACAGTCTGGAATTTGTGTGTAAAGGAAATTCCTTTAGAACCTTTGATACATGCCTTAATTCCCTTAGCAGAGTCTCTCGTTTCTCAATAGACCCCAAGGAACTGAGATGATAATCATTGTCCTGGTTGAGCCCCAGTCAGTAACTAAAAACCACAGAGGCGCTCGCTCACTCTCCCCACCCCAGTGGGATGGGGGAGAGAATCGGAAGGGCAAAAGTAAAAAAACAAAAGCAAACCAGTGAAAAGAAACCAAAGAAGAGATGCAACTGCTCACCACCCACTAACAGGGGTGTATCCTGCAGCCCAGGATAGTGTTCCGTGTGGTGGCATGGTGCACGGAATATGATTCCAGCCATCTGGTGGATGCTTCCACCATTTCTAAGCACATGGTGCTTGCCTTGGCAGGTTTGTGG
Source organism: Phalacrocorax carbo (assembly GCF_963921805.1). NCBI lineage: Eukaryota > Metazoa > Chordata > Aves > Suliformes > Phalacrocoracidae > Phalacrocorax > Phalacrocorax carbo. The sequence continues at coordinate 19,589 of NW_026990425.1, read as the reverse complement.
GAGTGTGATATAAACAGTCTGCCAGACCTCCCCATATTTATATTTCACTCATCGTCCTCCCAATCATCCGCCCATACCATCATCCTCCATACCACAGAGGCTTTACCCGCTTCGCTTGCTTGATTGCAGCACACGTTTCACATTCGTGGATAGCCTATGCAATAACGTCCATGGTCAAGTCCACCCCTCGATCACGAGCCCATCTGTATGTTGCATCTCTTCCTTGATGGCCTGAGGTGTCATGGGCCCAGCGAGCTTCAATTTACCCTTATGTTGCCAGTCCAGATCCACCTCAGCCACTTCAGTCTTAGCAGCCTGATCTACCTGCTGGTTGTTTTGATGTTCTCCAGTGGCCCGACTCTTGGGGATGTGAGCATCCATGTGACATACCTTTGCAACCAGGTTCTCTACCCGGGCAGCAGTATCTTGCCATATTGCAGCAGCCCAGATGGGTTTGCCTCTGTGCTGCCAGTTGCTCTGCTTCCATTGCTGTAACCACCCCCACAGGGCATTTGCCACCATCCATGACTCAGTATAGAGATAGCACACTGGCCACTTTCCCCATTCAGCAATGTCTAAAGCCAGCAGGATGGCCTTTACTTGTGCAAACTAGCTTGATTCACCTTCTCCTTCAGCAGTTTCTACGACTTGTCGTATAGGACTCCATACAGCAGCAGACTTCCATCTCTGATCATTTCCCACAAGAAGACAGGACCCATCAGTGAACAGGGCATATTGCTACTCATTTTCATATTCTGGCAGTTTGTTATACAGTGGGGCCTCTTCAGCATGTGTCACCTCCTCCTCTGGCGATATTCCAAAGTCTTTGCCTTCTGGCCAGTCCATGATCACTTCCAAGATTCCTGGGTGACTGGGGTTTCCTACTCGAGCCCATTGGGTGATCAGTGTGGCCCATTTACTCCATGTAGCATCAGTTGCATGGTGTGTGGAGGGGACGTTCCCTCTGAACATCCAGCCCAGCACCGGCAGTCGGGGTGCCAGGAGCAACTGTGCTTCACTACCAACCACTTCTGAAGCAGCTTGCTGCCAATATATTTTTTTCAGTTGGAGTATAGAGTGCTTCGGACCCTCTGTATCCATGACTCCAAAACACTAGGGGTTAACCTCGGGTCTCTCTGGTGCTTTCTGCCGGAGGCTCCAGGTAGGGCCATTCTCCCCGGCTGCGGTGTAGAGCACATTCTTTACATCTTGTCCTGCCCGGACTGGCCCAAGGGCTACTGCATGAACTCTCCTGTTTAATTTGTACAAGGACCTGTTGTTGCTCAGGGCCCCATTTGAAATCATTCTCCTTCCAGGTCACTTGATGGAGAGGGCTTACGATCAGACTGTAATTTGGAATACGCATTCTCCAAAAACCCACAACGCCCAAGAAGGCTTGTGTTTCGTTTTTGCTAGTTGGTGGAGATATGGCTGCTATTTTGTTGATCACCTCCCTTGGAATCTGACGACATCAATCTTACCATTTTATTTCTAAAATCTGGATCTCTTGTGCAGGTTCCTTCACCTTACTTTGTTTTATGGCAAAACCGGCTTTCAGAAGGATTTGGACTATTTTCTTCCCTTTCTCAAAAACAACTTCTGCTGTATTGCCCACACAATGATGTTATCAATGTATTGTAGGTGTTTGGGAGCTTCTCCCTGTTCCAGTGCAGTCTGAATCAGTCCACGACAAATGGTAGGGCTGTGTTTCCACCCCTGGGGCAGTCGATTCCAGGTGTACTGGATGCCCCTCCAAGTAAAAGCAAACTGTGGCCTACACTCTACTGCCAGAGGGATTGAGAAGAATGCATTAGCGCTATCTGCTGTGGAATACCACTTGGCTGCCTTTGATTCCAGTTTGTATTGAACTTCTAGCACATCCGGCACAGAAGCACTAGGCAGCAGTGTGACTTCATTCAGGCCACGATCGTCTACTGTTAGCCTCCACTCTCCATTGGACTTCGGTACTGGCCATATGGGACTGTTAAAGGGTGAGCGAGTCTTGCTGATCACGCCAGTCACTGCGGTGTGATTTTGCCACTCATTCCTCGTTAGGCTCACTTTGGCCTCCAATGCTTTTAGGTGTTGGGATCCCCCGTCACTCCAGCAATATAGATGGGTTCTGTCCCTTTATAGCTTGATGGTGTTAGGGTGCACTGTGCACCCGTGTCCAGTAAAGCCTTATACTCCTGTGGGTCTGATGTGCCAGGCTATCGAATCCACACAGTCCAGTAAACCCAGTTATCCCTTTCCTCCACCTGGCTGGAGGCAGGGCCCCTCTAGTCCTGGTCATATCATCCGTTACTCACTTCTTGTAAATGCGAATCAGAAGTCCCTTCATAGAATCATGGAATCATCGATTCATTAAGGTTGGAAAAGACCTCTAAGATCATCAAGTCCAACCGTCAACCCAACACCACCATGCTGCCTAAACCATGTCCCAAATTTCCACGACTACACGCTTTTTTAATATCTACAGGGATGGTGACTCCACCACTTCCCTGGGCAGCCTGTTCCAATGCCTGACCACACTTTCAGTAAAGAAATTTTTCCTAATAGCCAATCTAAACCTCCCCTGACACAACTGGAGGCCATTTCCTCTCGTCCTATCACAAGTTACTTGGGAGAAGAGACCAACACCCACCTCACTACAACCTCCTCTCAGGTAGGTGTAGAGAGCGATATGGTCTCCCCTCAGCCTCCTCTTCTCCAGACTAAACAACCCCAGCTCCTTCAACCTCCCCTCATAAGACTTGTTCTCCAGACCAACTTGGTGTCATCTGCGAACTTACTGAGGGTGCACTCAATCCCCTCATCCAAGGATTTATTAAGATCAGAAATAAAATCAGCGCTTCTACTCTGTCTGGGGAACTGCTCACTGGAAACTGGAGCAGCAATTTTCCTGGAAGAACCCCCCTGAGTGACTGGTTTTCTTTGCAGCTCACGTACCCGTGCCTCTAGGGTCGAGGTAGATTTTCCATCCCACTTCCTTGTGTCCTCTCCGTGGTCACGCAGGTAAAACCATAGGGTGGCCCGTGGTGTGTATCCTCTCTCTTGAGCAAAAGGATGCTTACTCCTAATGGCTGAGATACTGGTCTGTACAGGCGGGGAGTAGGACATATCCTCTTAGAGTTGCTGAACCTCCAGGGACAGTTTCTCCACAGCTGAGATGAGGGAGGAAGAGAGATTTGCTTTGTAATCCCAGAGTCTGTTCGCCACATCCCCCACTGTTGGTGCCTCTTCATCTTTCCAGGCCAGTACTGCCAATGAGTTTGCATGCGATGATGGTGCTCTCCGTACAAACTTCTGCCACATGGGTCGTGTGCACTGGGCTTCATCTGGATCTTTTGGTGACTGTTCATCGTCCAGGTCACCATAAATCACCTCCAGCATGGCTAATTCCCTCAGGTACTGGATACCTCTCTCTACAGTCGTCCATTTTCCTGGGCGATATATACCATCTTCCTTGAAGGGATGCCTGCCTTTCACACCAGACAGGAGTCGCCTCCAGAGGCTGAGGGCTTGTGCCCCTTTGCCGATCGCTTTGTCAATGCCCCCTTCCCCAGAAAGGGATCCCAGTTGTTTGGCTTCCTTCCCCTCTAATTCCAGACTGCTGGCCCCATTATCCCAGCATCGGAGCAGCCAGGTGACAATGTGCTCACCTAAATAACGGCCAAAACTTCTTCTCATATCTCACAGCTCACTCAAGGATAGGGATCGGGTAGTTTCCATTTCTTGTACGATTTCTTCCTCTTCCTCCTCCTCTCCTCGTGATGGCCCTGCTCTTCCATCAACTCTGTCTAAATGATCTGACTTTTGCTTCCAGTATTTCTTCTTGTGTATAGGGGTGACTGATACTGGCATGGGTTGATTCTCTGGTTCAGCTGCAGCTATTGTTGTGAGGGTTTGAGTGGCCACAGTGCCTCTTGTCAGGGTTGGAGTGGCCGCAGTGTCTGTTGTTTTGTGTTCAGATCCAGAGACCTTCTCTTCCCCTTGGGAGTACTGAATGGTGTTGAACAGGGCTCAGTAGGCATCGGCCAGGCCCCAGCACATTGCAGTGATTTGTATGTCTTTGGAGTTTTCAGGGTAAGAACATACTTTCTCCACACAGCTGCTCGCTCACTGCCCCCTGGTGTAATGGGGGAGAGAATCAGAAGAGTGAAAGTAAGAAAACTCGTGGGTTTAGATAATTTCAGTTTAAAATAAAATAGTAACAGAAATAGTAATTGTAGTAGTAGTAGTAATGATGATGATGATGATGAAAAGGAAAATGAGAGAGAGGCGCGAAACCCAGGGATAAAACCAACCAACCAACCAAGTGATGCAACCACTCACCACCCACTGACCAACACCACCAGTCCCCGAGCAGCGATCACTGCTTTCCCCGGCCAACTTCCCCCAGTTTATATACTGAGCACGACATCATATGGTATGGAATATCCCTTTGGCCAGTTTGGATCAGCTGTCTTGGCTGTGCCCCCTTCCCTCCCAGCTTCTTGTGCACCTGGCAGAGCATGGGAAGCTGGAAAAATCCTTGACTTGTGTAAGTACTACCCAGCAACAACTAAAACATCTGTGTGTTATCAACATTATTCTCCTACTAAATCCAAAACACAACATTATACCAGCTACTAGAAAGAAAAATAACTCTGTCCCAGTCGAAACCAGGATGCTTGTCTATATCTGGAACAGCTATGTGTCTTTACAATCTTCATGTCCTTCTGTATGTATTGACTCTACCTCTAACCATACTTCCTGTTAGTTAATCTATGTACCTGTTATTTTACAACCCTAGCCGGATGTGATTTTATCTATACTGCCCCAATTATCACTTATCAAGTGCTGTCAACTAACTATACCCTCTACCACCACATCACCCCTACCCCTATTGATTGAACAGGTTTTGCCACATGAAGACTTACATCAACTGTTGAATCAGGCAAAGGGGCAGGCACAACAAACTTTAACAGCTGTCCACCGGGATATCACAGAGATCAAACAAATACTAGAATGTGTTCAAAAAATAGTCAAATATAGTTGGTGGGAGTCCCTTCTAGGATGGTCTGCCACAGCTATGGGTATGTCCCACTTCATTCCCCTATTTTTTATGCTTATTTTGAGCAGTCACTTACTTGTTCTAGTCATCATATTATATATTCATACTTGGCTTCTGGCTCACATTATTCTGATGGTTTCTTGACGCACCACCTTATTGACTGCCTTGATTCTAAGCCTTCATCACTCCATGACCAAACACCCCTCTGCACCTGACACCCTTGGGGAGGTGGGAGGCATTGACATTGGTCTTGGCCTTATGCTGCCATGACAAGATGGCCACCCTTTCCCCCACTGAGTTGCATAAGCAAGGGTGGAAATGGGGGGCTAGTATTGCCTTATATGGTATTTCTGGGTCCCATGCACACCAAGGATGGAACCAGCATAGAGGGGGAAGCAGACATGGGATGTGATGATTAGTTAACAAGTCCAGATAGTGCTTCGATGACTCAACAATAAAAGAGGACAGTCTGATCAGGCAAGTATCTCAGCATGTTCATTGTGGTCTACTGAGAAATGACAGACTCTGCTAGGGGAGTTAAGGTACATATCAAAGGTTCTAAAGGAATTTCCTTCACACATGAACCCCAGACCTGGTTCAGCTGTGGAAATACAGTATTTTAATGTTAACCTATTGATGAGTAGCAAACAAAAACTTTAGGTTTTGTTTGCTTAAGAATGCAAATAGACTTTCCATGTTAGCCAAAGAAATCTTACCCAAGCAGAATTTTAGCATGAACCTCTTTGTTAGTCCTTGAAATTTCTCTCAGAGATGTAATTTCTGCATCAAACCAAAATCCTCTTTCTTCTGGAGCCTCAACATTGTAGTTAACCATCACCACATCACCCACTTTTAGTTCACTCCACTTCAGAATGGTTCTTGCTCGTGGCCGAAGATTTTTGGTGTCCATTTCTACTATGCCATTCTCTGGATACCTTGAAAGGCAAAACCAAACAGAAGTGACAATTAGTACTTCCAAAGTAGTAAGAAGTAAGTTACAGACAATGTTTTTCAGAAGCACAATTTTCAAAATAATTTTTGGGAGTGTTAATGCTTAACTCTGTTTAAAAATTTGATCTAGTATGCTTTTTTTAAATTATATATCTATTAGTCTAAATGCAGACTAGTGACTTGACTAATCTCATAGCAGAAAAAGCATCCAGCAATCCAAAGGAAAAAAATAAATCCAAGAGCATTTGATGATTTCTTTTTATAAGTTTAAGTTTCCACATAGGCACAGATCAAATTTGTTCTCAGTAAAGTCAAAGGACCCAATTAAGCTAACAGTGACAAAACAACAAAGATAAAAACTTGAATCTTCAATGTTCTATGAACCTTGAATGTTCAGTGCTAGTTTAACTTGGCTTTCATACAGTTGTTACATTTCCACCAATTTCAATGAAAACATAGCTAAGACAATGTTAGCTCATTTAAAAAAAAATCAACCCTACAAACACAGCATCATGATGAAGATTGCATGAGTCCACATTCCATTTAACAAAAAATGTTTAAAAAATGGCTAACTGCAGAAACCCATAACCAAAACCAGGACTATTTCTAAGACTTTCTAATAGAAATGGCAGCTATCGGTTTTAAAGTGTTTTCTCTCTTCAGTTATGAAATAAAACTCTATTATGTTAAATCAGAGAAGAACTACTTCAAGATTTCCCTTAATGAGATACAGTAAGGGTTGCAAAATTATAAGAAATAAAGAATAGGCAGAAAGGAAAAAGACAGAGCACTGAACGACATTTATGGGATTTTGGGTTCTTTTTTTTTTTTTAAACTAGAAACCTGATTATCCTCCCCTGCCATCCCAGATATATTATGGATAATTTCTAGTGCAATCTATTCCTTTTTCAAGTTGAAAGACATTCATTTAGAATAACTAAAGTAGGACTCTTTGAATGGGATTGAACTATAATTAAAGAGCACAAATTAATAAAAAAGAGGTGCTTAAGGTTTTGGAGGTGCCAATTCTGTTTAACACCACAGTCTTAAATTCTCTGTGTAAAGCCATTTTGCAGTTACTGTAACTTTTGGTTACAGTTTGTTTACAGTATGGTTACAGTATGGTTGCATAGCCTCCCAATGTGCTGGAAAAAATGTGCAATCTGGACACTGAAAATAAACACAAGAAAAGGAAGTTGAACTGCTATAAAGACATAGAACTATAACCTCTCAAACTAAAACGGGTGGAATGGAAGAGAAAGAGAAAGAGAAAGAAAGAGAAAGAGAAAGAGAAAGAGAAAGAGAAAGAGAAAGAGAAAGAGAAAGAGAAAGAGAAAGAGAAAGAGAAAGAGAAAGAGAAAGAGAAAGAGAAAGAGAAAGAGAAAGAGAAAAAGAAAAGGTTATCAGAAGTAGTCAACATGGATTCACCAAGATCATGCTTGACCAACCTGATAGCGTTCAACGATGGCGTGACTGGCTGGGTCGACAAAGGGAGAGCAGTGGATTTTGTCTGTCTCGACTTCAGCAAGGCATTCGACACTGTCTCCCACAGAATTCTCACAGGCAAGCTAAGGAAGTGTGGGCTGGATGAGTGGATGGTGAGGTGGATAGACAACTGGCTCAACAACAGAACTCACAGGGTCCTGATCAATGGGGCAGAGTCTGGATGGAGGCCCGTAACTAGTGGTGTTCCCCAGGGGTCTGTGCTGGGTCCAGTCCTGTTCAACATAGTCATCAGTGACCTGGATGATGGGATAGAGGGCAACCTCAGCAAGTTCGCTGATGATACCAAGCTGGGAGGAGTGGCTGATACACCAGAAGGCTGTGCTGCCATCCAGCGAGACCTGGACAGGCTGGAGAGCTGGGCCGAGGGGAACCTGATGAAATTCAACAACAGTAAGTTGTAGGCTCCTGCATCTGTGGAGGAACAACCCCATGCACCGGTACAGATTCAGGGCTGAACTACTAGAAAGCGGCTCTGCTGAGAAGGACGTGGGGGTGCTGGTGGACAACAAGCTCACCATGAGCCAGCCATGTGCCCTTGTGGCCAAGGCAGCCAACAGTATCCTGGGCTGCATTAAAAGGAGTGTGGCCAGCAGATCGAGAGAGGTTATCCTCCCCCTCTACTCTGCCCTAGTGAGACCGCATTTGGAGTACTGTGCCCAGTTTTGGGCCCCCCAGTTTAAGAATGATGTGGAACTGTTTGAGCAAGTCCAGTGGAGAGCTACGAAGATGATCAGGGGACTAAAGCATCTCCCTTATGAGGAAAGGCTGAGAGACTTGTGTTTGTTTAGCCTGGAGAAGAGAAGACTGAGGGGGGATTTCATCAGTACCTATAAATATCTAAAGGGTGGGTGTTAGGATGATGGGACCAGGCTCTTTTCAATAGTGCCCAATGACAGGACAAGGGGCAATGGGCACAAGTTGGAACACAGGAAGTTCCACCTCAATATGAGAAAAAATCTTCTTTACACTGAGGGTGATAGAGCAGTGGAACAGGCTGCCCAGGGAGGTTGTGGAGTCTCCTTCCCTGGAGACATTCAAAACCTGCCTAGATGTGTTCCTGTGCCCCCTGCTCTAGGTGTGCCTGCTCAAGCAGTGGGGGTTGGACAAGATGATCTCCAGAGGTCCCTTCCAACCCCTACCATTCTGTGATTCTGTGACACACCCCAGAATGCGGTTTGTCCTCTTGGCTGCCAGGGCACACTGCTGTCTCATACTGAGCCTGCTGTCAACCAGCACCCCCAGATCCCTTTCTGCAGGGCTCCTCTCCAGTCACTCCTCCCCCAGTCTATTCTTGTGCCTAGCGTTACTCCATCCCAAGTGCAGAATCCAGCACTTGGACTTGTCAAATTTCATGCCATTAATGGTTGTCCAATGCTCCAATCTATCTAGATCCCTCTGAAAGTCCTCTTGTCCCTCAAGAGAGTCAACAACACCTCCCAGTTTAATATCATCAGCAAACTTGCTAATGGTGCATTTAACTCCTGACCAGATCTTTAATAAAAGTATTAAAGAGAACTGGCCCTAGAATTCAGCCCTGAGGAACACTGCTAGTGACCAGTCACCAGCCAGATGTAGCCCCATTCACTACAACCCTTTGAGCCCTGCCGTTCAGCCAGTTCTTCACCCAACACACCCTGAACACACTCATCTCGCAGTTGGACAACTCATCCAGAAGGATGCTCTTGAGGGACAGTATCAGAAGCCTTACTGAAATCCAGAAAGACTACATCTACCACCTTCCCTTCATCCACTTGGCAGGTGACCTTATCATGGAAGGATATCAAGTTAGTTAGACAGGACTTTCCCTTTGTGAACCCATGTTGACTGTGCCTGATGATTGCGTTGTTCTTTAAATGCCTTTCAATAGCACCCAGTATGATCATCTCCATAATTTTTCCAGGAACTGAGGTTAGACTAACAGGTCTGTAGCTTCCTGGATCTTCCCTCATGCCCTTCTTGTAAATTGGAATAACATTGGCTACCTTCCTGTCAGCAGGGACCTCCCCAGACTCCCAAGACCTTTGGTAGATGATCAAGAGGGGTCCTACCATAACATCCACTAACTCCTTCAGTACTATGGGATGAATCCCATCAGGCCCCATGGACTTGTGAACGTTCAGCGGATACAACTGGTCCTTTACAATTTCAGTGTCCACAAGTGGAAAGTCATGGTTCCCGCACTCATGGTCCTCCAGCTCAGGGAACTGGGCAGCCCAAGGTCTATCAGTATTATTAAAGATGGAGGCAAAAAAAGCATTGAATGCCTCTGCTTTTTCTTCATCCCTATTAGTCAGGTGACCATCTTCAACAAGTATTGGTCCAATGTTTTCCTTAGACCTCCTCTTGCTATTAACGTACTTAAAAAAGCCTTTCTTTTTGTCTGACACACCACCAGCCAGTTTCAACTCTAGTTGAGCTTTGGCCTTTCATGTCTTCTCCCTGCATATACAAACCACAGTTCTGCAATCTTCCTGCAAAGCCTGACCTTGCTTCCAGAGATCATTCAATTTCTTTTTTATCTTGAGCTCCTTGAGTTCTCCACTCAGCCAAGCTGGTCTTCTGCCCTGCTTGACTTTTGACACAACGGGATTGCCTGCTCCTGTGCTTCTAAAAGGTGGTTCCTAAAGACTGACCAGCACTTGTGGACTCCTAAGCCCTCAAAAGCAGATCCCCAGAGTACTCTGCTGTCATGGTTTTAGCTGGGATAGAGTTAATTTTCTTCACTCTAGCTGGTATAGTGCTGTGCTTTGAAATTAGCATGGAAAAAAAAAAAACCTGTTGAGATAACACACAGATGTTTGGGCTGTTGCTGGGTAGCGCTTATACTAGTCAAGGACATGTCTAGCTTCCCATGCTCTGCTGGGTGCACAAGAAGCTGGGAGGGGAGGGGGCACAGCTAAGAGAGCGGATTCAAACTGACCAAAGGGATATTCCATATCATGTAATGTCATGCCCAGTATGTTACCTGGGAGGGGCTGGCCGGGGGAGGAGGAAGCAATCGCGGCTCAGGGACAGGCAGCATCGGTCAGCAGGTGGTGAGCAGTTGTATCGTTCATGTTTCTGTGGTTTTTTTCCCTGTTTTCCCTTTCCCTTCCTTTTCCCTTTTATTATATTAACATTATTGTCATTATTATCATAATCATTTATCATTATCATTTTATTGTAATCATTAAACTGTGCTTATCTCAACCCACAAGTTCTTTTGCTCGTCCGATTCTCTTCCCCATCCCACAGGAGTGGGAGGGAGCGAGCGGCTGCGTGGTGTTCAGTTGCCAGCTGAGGCTGAACCACGACATCTGCTAAGTAGCTCCCTGAATAGCTTCAAGTTTTCTCTCTTGAAGTCCAGGGTAGCAGCCTTGCTGCCCTTTTTTCTCATTACACTGGAAGTTTTAAACTCAAGCATTTCATGACCACTGTGGCCAAGACAGCCACCTACCATCACATCTCCCACGAGTCCTTCTCTATTCACAAACAACAAGCCTAGGAGGGCATCTTTCCTAGTTGGCTCACAGAGTATTTGTGACAAGAAGTTATCTCCCACAAACTTCAGGAATTTCCAAGACCTGCTCGTCACAGCAGTATGATATTCCCAGTTGATGCCTGGGAAGTTGGAATCTCCCATAAGGACAAGGGCTACCAATCCAGAGATTTCTCCTAATTGCCTATAGAATAACTCATCGGTGCTATCATCCTGGCTGGGCGATCAGTAGTAGACACCCACTACAACATCTCCTTTGTTTGCCACCCCCGTAATCCCCACCCAGAGTCTCTCCACCACATCACCGCTAACTGTAAAGGCTGTACAATCAAACCTCTCCCTTACATACAGTGTGACACCTCCACTTCACCTGCCCCGCCTGTCATAGCACTCCAAATGTGGGACTCATTCCACCAAGTCTCACTGATACCAATGATATCATGGCTCTGGGAGCTAACCAGCACTTCCAGTTCATCCTGTTTGTTTCTCATACTGTGTGCGTCGGGTGTACAAGCATTTCAGATGTGCTCCTGAGCCTTCCATGCTCCCAGGAGCAGCATAAATATTCCCACTAGCAGTGCCACCCTCAGGCGATGTCATGCCAACCCTTGCCTTACCTTCAGCTCTCCTGTTGGTATCCCCTTTTCCCATCAATTCCAGTTAAGTTCATTTCTGATGCTGCACAGTAAAAAGAGGCTTCCACCATAAAAATAGTACTAGCTTTTAAAACTAGATATTTTAATCAGGTCACAGCCCAGGTTTAAAAGATGAAAAGAAAGCACCTACTACCTGGAGACAACTGCTGTTAAAAACAGTTTCTTTTTAAGAAATATTAATACGAATTATAAATCTTAAATTAATTCCCCATCATTTATTTATTTCTGGGAATTTTAACAAGCACACACATGCTTTATAGTATTAAAGTCCTATAACAAATTGCATAGTTTGTTAGACCATAATGGCAAAATTCTAATCTTATTAAGGCAAGTATGACTCAGTGACTTTCCAACATGCCTACCAGTAGTGAACAAGAGAATTCAAAGGTCTTCGAAAAAATATACATTGTAGCTTACTTCACTGCTGCATAAGGAAATTTGTGCTGCTGATAGCAGCTTAAATGTGAGGGTTCTGACAGAGTCATATATCTACTCTTAAACAGTTGATTCAAGGTCCACTGACGTGAATTGAAACATTCTCTTTTAACTAAATGGGTTTTAGCTTTAGACATCTATTAAATCTTACACCCTGGTTTGTTACTGCATAGATGAGTTAGGGAAAAAAGTGAAAACAAATACTCTGCCTCTAGTATTGTTTGCCTTCTACTGGACAGCTATATAGAATTTGGCTTGAATTTGTTGAAACATTATTCAACTTTATTTTGTGGGGTGGGAACCCCACCACACCACACCAGGAACCACGACAATTTAAATGTGTCTGTATCTTTATATAAACCAATGGCCCAGTAATAAACACATCTATCCTTAACAAAGCTAAAACAAAAAAGTGGTTTTCTCCACCATTTATTGTTCCTTTCTAAGTTATCAAACTGCACGATACAAATAATAATGTCGTGAGAGGTATTTGTGATAGAGCTGCTATTCAAATGACAGTCGCATGGGACATAACTCTTCATGGCTCGTAAAACTTTTTTTTTTTTACTTGATTTTTGTGTTTACCTTTTGTCTTGCAGTTTTCCTTCAAAAGAACAACTATTCTACAGCTATGTGGTAATCAAAATGATTACTGTCAATTAAAATATGCACAGCAGCAATAAAAAGATTAATCTACAGGTAATAAAAATGTTGCATAAAGCAACTGTAAGATAATTTCTTTTTTATTGCAGAGCCTTGATAATGACATAGCATTATAGTCCAACAGACTTCCAAAAACTAAAACACATGAGTTTAGTATACTGACTGAACTCAGCCCCTGTCTTGCAATAAAACTTTTTGCAGAATTATTCGAAGAATCATGGAAATAGAGAAAGTAGCATATAGTGGATTGACAACCAGTTTACTTCAACTCAAAAATTGAAACGGGACTTAAACTTCAGAATACTAAAGAAGACAGATAAAAACAAAGTAAAAATATAGTTTATGCACACAGTAGAAAAATCTACTGAAAACTAACTGTAAACAATAAATATAAGTGTGGCTAGAAAGATAACCAATATACATTGAGAAGATTATGACATCATTATCAAGCAAATTATTTAAACAACTGTGATTTATAGCATTTCTGGTACATAAGAGTTACTCAACACTAAGAGTTGTGTTGTCCCAGATTCAATTCTGTGCCATCTTTCTTATCCCAGTAAGAACTAGATAAGTCGTAGTGGGTGACTCTGTTAAAAGGCACTGAGGCACCCATCTGCCGACCTGACAGGGAGTCATGAGAGGTTTACCGTCTTCTGGGAGCTAAGATCCGAGATCTCACTGAGAGGGTGCCACAACTTGTCAAAAGCACTGATTACTATCCTCTGCTACTCTCCCATGTGGGCACAAATGATGCTTTGTCCTGGTTTCACCTGGGATAGAGTTAAATTTCTTCGTAGTAACTAGTATGAGACTATGTTTTGGATTTTTGCTGGAAACAGTGGTTATAATGTGGAGATGTTTTAGTTGTTGCTAAGTAGTGCTTACACTAGTCAAGGACTTTTTCAGCTACCCGTGCTCTTCCAGATGCACAAGAAACGGGGAGGGGACACAGCCAGGACAGCTGACCCAAACTGACCAATGGGATATTCCATAAGATATGACGTCATGCTCAGTATATAAAGATGGGGGAAGAGGAAGGGGGGACATTTGAAGTGATGGCATTTCTCTTCCCAAGTAACCATTACATGTGATGGAGCCCTGCTTTCCTGGAGATGGCTGAACACCTGCCTGCCCATGGGAAGTAGTGAAAGAATTCCTTGTTTTTCTTTGCTTGTGCGTGCGGCTTTTGCTTTCCCTATTAAACTGTCTTTATCTCAACCCATGAGTTTTCTCACTTTTACCCTTCCAATTCTCTCCCCTGTCCCACCAGTGGGGAGTGAGCGAGTGGCTGCGTGGTGCTTGGTTGTTGACTGGGGCTAAACCACAACACGCTGCAAGCCAGAGCCTGGGCAGAACTAAGGAAGACTCTAAAGCCCTGGGGAAGCTAGTGAAAAATACTGGTGCCCAAGTCATCTTCTCCTCCATATTACCTGTTGGAGAAAAACGGGTGACTGGGAATAGTCAAATAATGCATATCAACTCCTGGTTACGTGGCTGGTGTTGACGTGAGGGTTTTGGCTTTTATGACAATGGGACATTCTTCAGCAACCATGGCCTGCTAGGAAGGGATGGAATCCACCTGTCTGGAAGGGGTAAGGGAATCTTTGGAAGCAGGCTGGCCAACTTGGTGAGGAGGGCTTTAAACTGAGGGACTCAGGGGGGTGGGGGCCAAAGTGGCAATGCTAATGCCATCACATCCAACAGGGGAATAAGACAGGTCGACCAGAGCAGCGACAAAGGTGCCTTAGCTGCCTCATGAGATGACAACCAGGAGACCAACCACCTCAAGGGTGTGCATGGCTATAGTGGATCCTCGTGCACCCCTCCAGGGAATCTTCCACGCTCAAGCACCTTTCTGAAATGCCTGTACACCAACGCATGCAGCATGGGGAATAAACAGGAGGAACTAGAGGTCTGTGTGCGGTCACAGGGCCATGATCTCATTGCAGTCACAGAGACATGGTGGGATAGCTCGCATGACTGGACTGAGGTCATGGATGGCTACATGCTTTTCAGGAAAGACAGGCCAGCAAGGCGAGGTGGGGGAGTTGCCCTTTATGTGAGGGAGCAACTGGAATGCATCGAGCTCTGCCTTGGAGTGGAAGGAGAACAAGTTGAGAGCTTGTGGGTAAAAATTAAGGGACAGCCAAATAGGGGCGACACTGTTGTGGGCGTTTGCTACAGGCCACCTGCTCAAGAAGAGGTAGTTGATGAAGCCTTCTACAGACAGCTGGAAGTAACCTCGCAGTCGCAGGCCCTGGTCCTCGTGGGGGACTTCAACCGCCCTGATATTTGCTGGAAAAGCAACACGGCGCGCCAAGCACGATCCAGAAGGTTCCTGCAGAGCATCGAGGGCAACTTTTTGATGCAAGTGGTGGAGGAGCCAACGAGGCGAGATGAGCTGCTGGACCTTATACTAATGAACAAGGAAGGGTTGGTTGAGGATGTGAGGGTTGGGGGTAGCCTTGGCTGCAGTGACCGTGAGATGATGGAGTTCAGGATACTGCATGGTAGAAGCAGGGCAACAAGTAGGATTACAGCCTTGGACTTCAGGAGGGCCAACTTTGGCCTCTTCAAAGACCTGCTTGGAGGAATCCCATGGGCTAGGGCTCTAGAAGGCAGAGGGGTCCAAGAGAGCTGGTCGGTATTCAAGGACCACTTCCTCCGAGCTCAAGATCGGTGCATCCCTAGGAGGAAGAAGTCAGGCAGAGGAGCCAGGAGACATGCATGGATGAGCAAAGAGCTTCTAGAGAAACTCAAATGGAAGAGGGAGGTTTACAGTATGTGGAAAAAGGGACTGGCCACTTGGGAGGAATATAGGAACGTTGTCAGGGTATGCAGAGATGTGACGAGGAAGGCCAAGGCCCACTTGGAGTGAAATTTGGCAACGCATGTCAAAGATAACAAGAAGGGCTTCTTCAAATACATCAGCAGCAAAAGGAAGACTGAGGATACAGTGGGCCCACTGCTGAACAAGGAAGGGGCCCTGGTGATGCAGGATGCAGAGAAGGCGGAGTTACTGAATGCCTTCTTTGCTTCAGTCTTTACTGCTAAGGCTGGCCCTCAGGCATCTCAGCCCCCAGAGGAGAGAGAGGCAATCTGGAGAAAGGAGGACTGATTTCCTCTTGGTTGAGGAGGATTGGGTCAGAGATCACCTAGGTAAGCTGGATCCTCACAAATCCACGGGCCCCGATGGGATGCACCCGCGAGTGCTGAGGGAGCTGGCGAATGTTCTTGCCGAGCCACTCTCCATCATCTTTGAAAGGTCGTGGAGGACAGGAGAGGTGCCCGAGGACTGGACGACAGCAAATGTCACTCCAATCTTCAAAAAGGGCAAGAAGGAGGACCTGGGAAACAATAGGCCAGTCAGCCTCACCTCCATCCCCGAGGAAAGGTGATGGAGCAGTTCATCCTGGAGGTCATCTCCAGGCATGTAGAGGAAAAGAAGGTTATCAGAAGTAGTCAACATGGATTCACCAGGGGAAGATCACGCTTGACCAACCTGATAGCTTTCTGTGATGGCATGACTGGTTGGGTCAGCGAAGGGAGAACAGTGGATGTTGTCTGTCTCGACTTCAGCAAGGCATTCGACACTGTCTCCCATAGCATCCTCATAGACAAGTTAAGGAAGTGTGGGTTGGATGAGCGGACAGTGAGATGGATAGAGAACTGGCTCAACAACAGAACTCACAGGGTCCTGATCAATGGGGCAGAGTCTGGATGGAGGCCCGTAACTAGTGGTGTTCCCCAGGGGTCTGTGCTGGGTCCAGTCCTGTTCAACATAGTCATCAGTGACCTGGATGATGGGATAGAGTGTAACCTCGGCAAGTTCGCTCATGATACCAAGCTGGGAGGAGTGGCTGATACACCAGAAGGCTGTGCTGCCATCCAGCGAGACCTGGACAGGCTGGAGAGCTGGGCCGAGGGGAACCTGATGAAATTCAACAAGAGCAAGTGTAGGGTCCTGCACCTGGGAAGGAACAACCCCATGCACCGGTACAGGATGGGGGCTGACCTACTGGAAAGCAGCTCTGCTGAGAAGGACCTGGGAGAGCTGGTGGCCAACAAGCTCACCATGAGCCAGCCATGTGCCCTTGTGGCCAAGGCGGCCAACAGTATCCTGGGCTGCATTAAAAGGAGTGTGGTCAGCAGGTCGAGAGGGGTTATCCTCCCCCTCTACTCTGCCCTAGTGAGACCGCATTTGGAGTACTGTGCCCAGTTTTGGGCCCCCCGGTTTAAGAATGATGTGGAACTGCTTGAGCAAGTCCAGCGGAGAGCTACGAAGATGATCAGGGGACTAAAGCATCTCCCTTATGAGGAAAGGCTGAAAGACCTGGGTTTGTTTAGCCTGGAGAAGAGAAGACTGAGGGGGGATTTCATCAGTACCTATAAATATCTAAAGGGTGGGTGTTAGGATGATGGGACCAGGCTCTTTTTAATATTGCCCAATGACAGGACAAGGGGCAATGGGCACAAGTTGGAACACAGGAAGTTCCACCTCAATATGAAAAAAATCTTCTTTACTCTGAGGGTGATAGAGCAGTGGAACAGGCTGCCCAGGGAGGTTGTGGAGTCTCCTTCCCTGGAGACATTCAAAACCTGCCTGGATGTGTTCCTGTGCACCCTGCTCTAGGTGTACCTGCTCAAGCAGGGGGGTTGGACAAGATGATCTCCAGAGGTCCCTTCCAACCCCTACCATTCTGTGATTCTGTGATGTCTGAAAAGAATCTTTCATGATGCATTACTCATGCACGTCTAGCATTTTTATACTTAACAGCTATTCCATCTCTGTTTTGATATGCCTCCAATGAAAAGAATCTGAAGAAAGAAGATTGTTGGGCAGCACAAATAGAATAAGATCATGTATCAAAACCAGGCACCCTAAATATACCATTTTATAGACAGAAAAGAAAATAGCTACTCTCCAGAAAAGAAAAAAGAATGTCGTTATCACTGAGTTTCTTCTGTTACTGCCTGTTCAGAGACTTAAGTTGAGAAATGTTCCTTTGGAGGAATAGATAGCTTAGAAATGGGTGAATCTTTCCCTCTCAGAATCCAGTTTTCCGGTTCCATGTGTAGAATATTGTAAAGAAGATGTGACTCTATGTTTTCACAAGATGCTTGATGCTTCAAGAGGCCTTTTACATACCTCTCTAATGCATGCTGCTTCCAAGTGCATATCTGAAGGTGTATTGTGAGGACAGAGTTTCTTCTGAAATCTGAAAGATGGCCACAGATGAAAATTCCTAGAAATCATGAAAATTCTAGAATGGAACATCCAACTGCTAAACAATCAGCCTTTTGAAAGGGAATTTTTTTTTTTTCTACAACTCTTCCATCAGCTCTGAACTACATGTCTTCCAGGAGTTTATTAAGAAACTTATCAAAAACAAAGCACACTTGGGAGCCCTTCTCTTCACTCATTTGTGCTTGACTTCTGAACTTCCAGACCACTGTAAAGGAACAATATTCATCCTTATTACTCCATGCTTTCCTCTGGATGCCAAGTTGGTCCTGAAGGCATTATATGAGAAGTTACAGCCATTTTTTACCTTCTTCTCTCCCAGCACAGACATGCATCTGATCTCAGATAGTATTATCAATTTAAGAAAGAGCTCCTGATTTACAAAAAAGGAAAAATTCAAAGTGACATAATTTGAAGAAAGCATAATTGTAATATTTTCTTTAGAAAAAAATCCACATGTGAACTTTTAACCTTTCACCTCATGAAATTAAAAAGCCAGTCTACTTGAATAATCAAGACATTCATTTGGTTTTAGTCTAAATCAATACCTCTGTTATCTAGAAGCTGGATCAAGGATAAAAACCAAGGATGTTCTTATGTACTGCAAAAAACACACTGTTTACATGACTCTCTGTTCTACAACTTTTAGTAATGGGGGTGCTCTGACTTTATAGATATGAGAAGGAAAAGTGTGTCAGCTGAATATATCTTCCCCCTCTAGGTCTCTCAGTTTCTGCCTGACATGAAAAAAGTCTCATTATTAAAAGACTACCAGGTGCAGAGGCTTTTACAGTTGTTACCACTCAGCCTGGTCTAAGGAATCCTTCAATAGGCTAAGGCACACCGATATTTATGTTCAGTTGGACACAGGAGAGAAGCAGCTAGCATTCATATTTGTCCATACCCAAAATCACAGACTGAACATCCAGATACTTTCTTAATAACTGGAACACCATTTGTCACAAGCCTTTGAGATTGAGCCTAACTCACACTTTTGGAATCATGTCTTAAGTACATTAAGCACTATAATGCTGTTACTCATTACATCACTTAATAAAGAAATTGTACTTCTGACCTCAGATATATCTAATACTGTAATTCCACCCCCAAAAAAAATGTTTTCCATCTTATGACCTCTAACATCTAGACTATTTCTCTCCTTCCCATTCACGTGTCCTAAATAACAAACCAAAATAAGCATAGAGAAAATAGATTCAGTTTAGGTAGTGCTACTTACTCCGTGTCAAATTTCATCCTATATTTAAACATGTTATTTATATGAATGACCACAATGGTAAATCAAAACAAGATGAATCTGTAACTAAGGTAGCAGAAAATGGGAAAACATTTTCAGTTTTCTCACTTTCACTAAAGAATCCATGTCAGTAAAACCTGAATTAAAAAAGTATTGCTAGATACAACTATGATTAGTAAAGGTGCTTTCTTATTTATTGACTTTCTTTTAAAATCCTATGGTGATCCTCAAGAGACAACAGAAGTTACATGCAGTAATTGCACAGCATCAAGGCCTTCTGTTTCTCACTCTGCCCCTGCAGCAAGTAGTCTGGGTGTGTACAAGCAGTTGTGAGGAGACAC